>NC_134455.1:115191051-115416051 GCF_047948215.1 Lycorma delicatula | reverse complement strand
GTAAGGGATCAGACATTTTAGAAAGATTTTATATATAAATATATATAAATAAATTTAATATGATCAACCTTCAGACAGAATATGAGGGTGACAGTATTTTGAAAGCTGCAATAGATGGCACCACCATCTATTTTGATAGTGATGTATAATTTAATATTTTTCAATCAATTTAGTAAAGTAAGTTCAGTTAAATGAACAACATTCATAATTGCTTTACTTAAAATTATTTTTATTTGATTTTAATTTAAATGTTTTATTTGAATTTTTTAATTTTAATTTGATTTTATGCCTTCATGTCATACACTAACATTTGAAAACATTTTTCCAATTTAACTTTTAATGTTAATTTTAATAAATTTTTCATACTTTTGAAATATTGTTTTTACTTTTACAAGTACAAGTACTTTTACATACTACAATATTGTTTTAATTTTTAATTTAACTGAATAAAATCTTAAAATAAAAATAAAATTCTGCACTTTGGTTGATCTAATAAAATATATTTTATTAGTATAAGAGGAAATTATACCTTTATAACGTAAGTATCATTTCATGTACTTTGTAATTCTGTACTAGGGTTCAAGTTTGTTTTGGATTATAAAAAATACAATATACTGGATCAGAGGATGGGGAGTCTTATAAGTATTGTCTTTAGAAATAAAAAAAAAAAAAATATATATATATATATATATATAAAATGCAAACAATATTGGGAATGCATTTAAAACTTAACATATCTTGTTTTATTACTGCCAACTTGTTTTAAAAGTCAATCTTAATTTCATTGTTTTTCTTTGTGGCAGCACTTGTCAACAAAAGTTAGGAAATATATTCATTAGCACCATTACTTAAACTTCTGATAGCCATTCTTCTAACATCTTCTGTGGCTAGCACTAAGTCATTTTCAATATTCAAATTTTCTAAATATTCTATGTGTTGAAATGAACTCACTTTTTTGTTTGATAGTTTGAGTAAGTGCTTGTGAGTGTTTTTGAAAATGGAAAAAATCAAATATCATGTTGTGATTAAATACTTGGCTTTGAAAGGCAATAAGACTACAACACAAATTAAATTAAGTTGGACACTGTTTACTGGGACTCTGTCCCATCATTTGCCACAGTGAAAAGATGGGCAGCTGAATTTAAACATGGTTTTACCAGCTTGGTTGATGATGAGCGTTCAGGACGGCCAAAAACTGCAACCTCCACCACTATCATTGAAAAAATTCACTAAATTGTACTGCACTGACATCTTAAGGTTAGACAGATAGCAGAGGTTGTGGGCATATCGAAAGAACATGTTAATATTAACTGAAGAATTGGATATGCGTAAGCTATCTGCACGTTGGGTGTCGCGTTTGCTCACTTTGGACCTGTAGAAGAAACGTGCATCTACCACTACACTCCTGAGATGAAACAAGTCAAAACAGTGGACTGCAAAGGATGAACCTGCTCTGAAAAAAGCAGAGACGGTTCCATTGGCCAAGAAAGTGATGGCAAATGTTTTTTTGGGATAATAATGGAATTTTGTTCCTGATTATCATCAAAAATTCTATTATTTCAAAAATAAACTCAATTTCCACAGAAGTATTTCTGTTGGAGTACACTGATAATAGTGGCAGACTGATAATTTCCTACCAACTGACAAATTTATAATGTCATAAGAACCTCTATAAGATTTTGAAGTAATGAACTCTGAAAATCTCTAAACTGAAATTAAACACTTTTATGTTTAAACAAATTTCATTTAAGAGTAAAACATAATTTACACAAAATGAAAACTTATTCACCAGTATTCAGTTAACGTTACACTTTGAAAAAGAAAACATATCGTTTATTAATACAATCATACAAAGGAAATCTTAACAAACAATATTGGTAATAGTACATTTAAACTTACCATATCTTGCTTTAATACAGTCAATTTGTTTTCTAAGTCATTGTTTTTATTTACAAGTTCCTTCTCCAAATTTTCCCAATTTTTCACAGCTTTAACAGACTCTATATGTAGTCTATGTTGATCCTCCTTTAGAGCATCATTTTCACTTCTCAAACTGAGGTGCATGAAACAAATTTAAATCACAATCATTTATGAGTCAAATTTAAATCACAGATAAACAGTAATATGATGGTGGTGATTACTAGGTATAAAGTTACAAATTATAGCTGGCCTGTGTGGTGCAAGTGGTAGCGTCTCGGCCTTTCATCTGGAGGTCCTGGGTTCGAATCCAAGTTAGCCAAGTCATTTTCACACGCTACTTGTCATTCATCTCATCCTCTATAGCGATACCTAATAGTGGTCCTGGACATTAAAAAAAAAGTTATAAACCTACATGTCTTAAATTTTGTACTTTTAGTCATTCTATAGTCTTGTGAACAGTTTACAGTCAGGGGTTGCATAACAATTTTTTTCAAATGATTATATAAGCTATACTTTGCAATCAGCTAGTTGTATTATAAATTTAATATTGTTCGTTAAATTTATTAAAGTATTTTTTTTTGTGTGTTCATTTAAATATTATTTAAATAGTGTGACAGATGGTTTTATACCAAAAATGACAGAGGCTCATTATGTTTGTAATCAAGGATTAAATCGGTTAGTAAATTCTATTATTTCTGAAGAAGAATAAAGGAGGTTGAAGAAATAAAGGAATGGAAAGAATACAAACAAAAGCAATTTATAAGAGATACCCAATAATACTGAAGAATTCTTTTAAAAGATAAAAATCAATTATTTTTGCACATGTGTGTCTATGTGCACACACACATATCACTTTTAAGTGGCATTCAAAATATTAACAGTGCACCCAAAGTGTTTAGTTCACAACCAAAAGGAAGTTGAAAAATGAATGGGAATATGTTTTCAAAAGAAAACAATATTAGGTACCACTCCTGTACAGCCTATAATCAATAAAAATAAAAAAGTTATGGTTGGAATCAAATATTTCCCCAATTAATATACGTTCCCAAAAATATTTTCATCATATTAGACTATCTGATGATGGCTTTGGAATTCCAAAAATGGAAAAGAAATTTTAAAAAACTAGCAGCAATGTCTAACAAATAATCTAGCAATACTAAAGTTTCTCCCTGTGAAGTAAAAAACTTGTACTTTTATGTTTTTACTACTTGATTTTCTGCACCTCTTACTTATGCAAATATAGATTTATGACTAAATACACAATTAACACAAATAAAAAAAAAAATAATAATATTATTTATAAAGAATAAAAACTCCATACACAATTATTTCATAAGTTTAACTGTGTACTGATTATTCTAAATTAATGTTAAACAAAATAAAAATAAAAAGGTGACAAGTTTACAAATCAACATTTTTCAAATGAAGCGTTTGGTTAGCAAGAAAATTACATTAGATTCGTTAATTAGATTTTAATTTTAAAAAATGTTTAACCGTAAATTCGTAGTGTTAAAATTCATTTTAACTGTAATGAGTGCAAAATGAAAACAACATACAATACTTGGAAATACTGAAAATAAATAGGCAACATTAAGATGACAAACATATATAAAAAATAAATACAAATATATATATATATATAAATCACCTACATTTCCAACTTAAAATTCTTATCATGGATATGTAGAAAATAAACACCAAGTACAATGCCACAGAATGTCAAGGATATAGTGTCTAGAAAGATATACCTGGGAAGAGAGTAATGAAAAATGTCCCACAGTTTGGAACAAGCTTTTTATTCAGCCTCAAAATAATAAACTCCATACAAGCATTCAAGTCTCAATCCCCAAGAAACTAAACACTTACCCTAAAAACATCTAATAAAATCTACACTATAATAAATGCCCATGTACCCACTAATAAAAAAATAACTCTCCAAAAGCCCTCTCCCAATGGAACAGAAGTTCTGGGATCTACTCAACTTAACTATAAAAAACATCCCAAAAACCCTGTCAAACAATTAATCAAGACTTCAATGTTCAATCAGGCAGAGAAAAGAAGATACCGCACACATCATTGGAAAATGGCCATACCAAAAAGAAAAGAATAATGGGCAAACTCATCGATCTCTGTAGAAACCACAACCTTCTCGAAATCCACATATTTCTAGAAGAAACATCTAAAACTCATAACCCGAAAACACCTTGATTACAGTAAAGGACAACGGTAAATAGAACATGTCACTTGCATATACCAATATCACCACAACAAGTCTACAATGTAAAAGTCCTCCGAGGAGTGAGTCACAAGCTCAGATCATTATGTAGTCAAAATTAAAATTAAATTTACTCCAAAAAGACAGCAACAAAACCAAATCCATAAAAGAAAAATGGACCCTATCCAACCAATCAAAAATTAAAATTACCAAAAAGCATCCAAAAAAATAATCAAGGATAAATTTGACGATATTGTCAACAAATTTAAACAAAAATCCTGCAAAAAACATCAATGGTGGAACAGTGAATGTGACAAAACAGCCAAAAAATTGTGCATGGCTATTTCACCAATCCCAAAAATCAGAAACATCCTTCCAAAATCTTGTAAAACAAAGAAAAGAAACCACCCAAACAAGAAGAATATAAAGACAACACCATAGAGACACACTGAAGTCAATAGAAGAATTCCATAAAACACAGTTGAGAGACTATTACAAAACCTTACAAAATCAGCACCAAAAATGCAAACACCTGACTCTTCTAATAAAACATGGAAACTGTGAACTGGGCCATAATAATCAAGACAATTCAGAAATCCTACCTAAATATTTCAACATGCTCCTAAATGGGGAAAAAAAAAAAAAAAAAAAATCGACAGAACTCACCAGAACTTTCCCACAATAAAAGAAGCCTATCAAGCAATTTATGAAATGCAGAATTACAAAGTAGTGCGAGAAAATGAGACTTTTAGAGAAACATTTAGGAAGATCCAACAAAAACTGCCCTTCATCAACAGTTTTGTCAACATCTGGATCAAAGAACTACCAGAACACTGGGCTGACAGTCCCCTTCTACTGCACAAAAAAAGTGACAAAGTACAGAGGAACAACAATTACAAGAGGAATCTCACTCACTCCTAAAGACAACATACAGAGTTCTTTCAAAAACCATTCTCAACAGGATTGGTTCAAAACTCGAGAAAGAACTAGGAGAATACCGTGAGGTTTCAGACCCTGGAGGAGCTGTCCATACCTGATCATGAATTTGAAGCTAATAATAGATTACAAACAGGAAAAGAAACAGAGACAATGGTGATAACATCTGTAGATTTCAAGAAAGATTATGACTGCATCCACAGAGATCCTTACTAAAAATTCTACAATACCTCGGACGACTTACCAAATTAATAAGAAATGATAAATCTGACCCTCACAAACACTAAGATAAAGGTAAAATTCAGAGGTATACTCTTGGAATCATTTGAAATTAAAAAAAGGACTGCACCAAGGTGATGGGCTCTTACTGCTATTATTCAACTGCACTCTAGAAATTGAAATGAGGGGATGACTCAAAAAATGCACACCAGAAATAAGAATAGGCAGAAAAATCAAAACCAACTGTCGGTTTAGTTGACAACTTGGCACTGTTAGCAAACGACATCAATGAAGCTAAATCACAGATATTAGAACTTCAAAACATTACAAATAAAATTGGCCCCAAAATAACATTCAAAAAAGACAGAAATTATGCCCCAAAAACAAACAGGATTAAAATAAGTAAAAATAAACAATAATAAAATCAAAACAGTGATATAATTTTAATACCTCTAAGAAATAGTAACAAACAAGTGAGACGAATAATCCTCGATCCAAATAAGGAGAAACAAACTAGCTGAAGCTAAAAAATTAACATTGTACACTTGACAAAAAATGCCTATCAATAAATGCAAAAATAAGAAACTAAAACAGTTATTAAACCAGAAGCCACTTATAAAGCAGAAAATCACCTCATCAATAAAAAGTACCAAAGGTGGATTGTGCCCAACAAAGTTGTATAAAAAGAGTTAAAACCCATCCAGGGGTTAGGAGATTAGGATTCTTTAGACATATCATGAA
Organism: Lycorma delicatula; assembly: GCF_047948215.1. Classification (NCBI taxonomy): domain Eukaryota; kingdom Metazoa; phylum Arthropoda; class Insecta; order Hemiptera; family Fulgoridae; genus Lycorma; species Lycorma delicatula. Next base: position 115,410,020 of record NC_134455.1, on the reverse strand, counting down.
GATGCAAGATAAGACTCTGAAACAGCTAGTACAGTACAATTTTGACTTGAGAAATACCAAGAAAAGATGCAGATGGATCAGAAAAATAAGAGAGGATCTAACTGAAATTGGCCTTACACCAGTAGACATCACTAATAAGATAAAACAAAAAAAATTGCTTCTCACTCAAGAAAAAAATTCACAACATGATCATTTTAAACACAAAAAAAAGGTCTAAAATCTGAACATAGGAAAAGTACTGGGAGGACTGCAAGGTTCAAACAGCCCCATTGAAGAGACTTGGATAATGGACTAAGTGATGTGGTCATAAACGATAAAATATATATATATTAAAAGTATTTGAGACAGGCGTGTAAAGATCGATCAATCACCAAAAAAAGAGCAGTAAAACACAGACTAATTCAAATTTAGGTGTAAGCCACATATTTTTAATAAATGAATTTCAGCCGGTAAAGTTGTTAATTTTTAATTAAATTGAATTTGAAATACTGATATTACTGCTGTCTCTTGTTTAAATTTTGCATAGTATAAAACATAACTAAAGATACTAAGACTAATCAATTTGTTGCGATAGAGATATTAGAGGCAGGTTGGGAATGTGAATAAATATATGCTATTCTATTAATCAAACCGATATGGTCGAAATGCAGAAGAAATAGATAAACTCTTCATTATGATCCCATTTGAAATACTGATATTACTGCTGTCTCTTGTTTAAATTTTGCATAGTATAAAACATAACTAAGGATACTAAGACTAATCAATTTGTTGAGATAGAAATATTAGAGGCAGGTTGGGAATGTGAATAAATATATGCTAATCTATTAATCAAATCGATATGGTCGAAATGCAGAAGAAATAGATAAACTCATCATTATGATCCCATCCCATCCTGTTCATTTCACAGAATACACAATCAATGTAGAAAATACTTATTCTTGATTACGGCTGTCATCTCTGCTGCAGTGGAATAAATCATTTGATCCTTGAGGGTTAGTAAATAGTACATACCTCCTTTGCAGCTACATCAAGAGATTTTGTCCCATTCATATATTAGTAGGCTAAAAATACAATTGCAATTGTACCTCTTTAGAACTGAGATTCATGTGAATGTGCCCTATGTCATAGAATGTGCAGGGTGTATAATTTAATCTAAGCATAACAAAAGCATATTATGCCTGCTACTTGTTCTATCATAGAAAGCTAATAGGAATTTATGAAAAAGTTAAAATAAAGGGCTGCCAGTTTTACATGACATTTTTACCCAAAATACATGTAAAAAAGTAGAAATTGAAAAGCCCTAGTAAATCTTGTACCAAGCTTCAGTTCTAAAATGTGCTCCTCCTCTATCCTTAAAAGATTGTCATAAAATGCAAATATTTCTTTTTTTTTTTACTATTTCCAAACAGAGAATGAGAATATTTATAACAGGATTCAGAGAAGAAAAAAATTAGCTTAAGTAAAAATAGAATGAATAGTTTTTCAGAATCTCTTTACAGAATTAAATGTAGAAAAGATGAGATAATTTAGTGGTATTTTATTGACAATCTATGAGACAAAAAGAATAATCCTCTATTAGAGGATAGTAGAATGTAGATATTGTCCGGCAATTCCATATTTACTCATGTAAATCACACTACTGAATTTTTTTTTATAAATTCAAAATAACTTCAAGTAAATATAATTTTCTCACTAATTATAAAATTTTAGTTTAATTATAAACATACATAAAGTCGTATCATTGCATAAATCATAATCATGCTTCTACAATATGTGAGCTGAAAGTTTGTACACTGCCAATTGCTGTGTCTAGTGTACTAGTATGTTGTGCTTGTATTTTATACACAAATGTGTCACGTTGTTAGCAATTGCATGATGCCATCTGGTTAGATAGTACAACACTCGCACACCCCTCCAAACAAGCCAACATGAGTAAAAACATTATATATTAACAGTTCATTAATCACTATGCTGTGTAAAATATTAAATAAAAGTGTTACTTTTCAAAGTAGTTTGCAGATTAAAAGTGAATAAATACATTATATATCACATCATATATTACATTATATATATATACACATATATATATATATCACATCATATTATATATTACATTATATATTTCATCATATGAAAAATTTCATATGCAATCACTATGAACTAACTGCATGGCAGAGATTACAAAAGTGTTAACTTTTTACATTATAGGTTTAACTTTCTAACATATGACAAAAATTTGTAATTTCTTACAAAGAGTTCTTCTTCTGTCTCCCCACCACCCAACACGGCAATATTCATAGGTTTTGCTTATTTTCTGACTAAATCTATTTATACAAAAAATTTATCTGAAAATTAAGACCTGCTGCAAAATAAACTACTCATGAATAGTGCAATAGGAATCCCAAAATTAAATTTATAATTATCATATTACAACTAAGTTCAAATTTAATAGATTCTAGGTAAAAATCATAAAGAATACATACGATTTGTTGTCCAGTTCTAATTTTGCATTTATTTCATTAAGAAGTTTTAATTTAGCTTTAATTTCTTCACAGTTTTTATGCGATTCTAGAAATACATTGTTCTCTTTTTCAATCAGTCTCAGTTCCTCAATAGTTTTTTCATCTGATAATATCTGAGAATTTAAACTAGACAATTCAGTTTTACAATTAGTAATTTCTTCTCCTAATTTTGCCGATCTCTTGTTACTAATAGAGAGCTCAGACTTTAAGTTTTCTATATTTCGTGTTAATAGAGAATTTTTGTCAGTGAGTTCAGATATAACACACTCATTTGAGGCCTTCAAGTTTTTAAGATCTTGAACAACCGCTTTTAAATTTTCTGAAACTGTTTTTTCAAGCTGTAAAAAGAAAGAGCAGATTTTCCATATAAGAGTGATAAATATGTTGTGTTAAATACTATTCTTAATTCAGTATTGTACTTTTTCATTTTTAAAATTACATTTTTTACTTCCTTGTATGAAGTAAAGGAAGTATTGCGATTGCGAAAAATTTTGGTTTTCAGGTTTTAATAGAAATATCCATTTTGACCATGCCTGAATCCATTCTGACTAGCTTCAGCATGGTGTCTGTACGTGCAAATGTCTGTAAATATGTAACTTGCATCACTCAAAAACGATTACCGTAGGATGTTGAAATTTTGAATTTAGGACTGTTGTAACATCTAGTTGTGCAGCTCCCCCTTTTGATTACTAACGATTGGACCAAAAGTGTCCAAAAAAGCCCAAAATCAAAAAAAAATTTGGACTTTTTCTTAACTGCAGTAATAAGCCTTCATTGAGAGCCTTTCAACGACATACATAGTGGTACATATTTTCATTGGAAGATTGGTTTGAATCCAACTTCAGAAGTTATTAGTGAAATAAAATTTTATGTACTTTTAAAAATATGAATATGTAATTTAATAGGTGTACAAGGAAGTTAGACAACTTTCTGCTACTCCAAGGAAGTCATGTGGTGTCCACATCAGATTTTTGAAAAATATCCTGCATTCATACTTCATTACGGTTAGGAATTAATATTATAAACAAGGATTAAAATATTTTCCCAAAATAAAACTACATCTATATTTATTTCCAAATTAAATACAATACTAATAACAATTTTCCCTTTCATATCATTCAGATACATTAAAAAAATTAATTAATGCTAAGGCATTAAAAATATCAGAATAAACTCAGATCATTTACAAGTTTCACAGCTTGTAGCTGATGACAGTTTCCTATGATGTAAAATTACTCTGCAAAATTCATATGCAATATTAAACTTTATAATAATTATCATATTACAACTAAGTTAAAAATATGATGTGAACACTACATGACTTCCTTGTACACCTATCAAATTACACATATACATTTTTCCTGCACTTCATTTAAACTTATTTCATTTGAAAGTGATGCATGGTCCTCCAATTCTTTAATAAAAATAATCCAATTAAAAAAAATAAGTATCACAAAAATAAACAAAGTAATTAAAATGAATAATTACATGGACAGTTACACAATTGCTGAAATATTAGTTTTTATTAACATCAAATATTTATACAATATAATTTCATATAATATTGTATTATATTTCATAGAATATAATTTTGGAGCGTGGAATGTTAGAAGTTTAAAAAAGGTTGGTGGTAGGTTGGAAAATTTAAAGAGGGAAATGGATAGGATAAATGTAGATGTGGTAGGAATTAGTGAGGTTCAGTGGGAAAAGGAAAGCGACTTTTGGTCAAATGATTTTAGAATAATTAACAGCTTCAAATAATGGGCAGGCAGGAGTAGGTATCGTAATGAACAAGAAGATGGGGAAGAGAGAAGAGTATTTCAAATTGCATGGCGATAGAATCATTGTAATAAGGATAAAATCAAAACCTAAACTGGCACGATAGTTAACGCCTATATGCCTACAAGCGCCCATGATAATGATGAGGTAGTGTGTATACAAAGAAATTGATGAAGCAATTAAACATATAAAAGGAGATGAAAATTTAATAATAGTTGGAGATTGAAATGCAAGCATTGGAAAAGGCAAGGAAGGAAATATAGTGGGTGAATACGGGCTGGGCAAAAGGAATGAAAGAGGGGACCGACTTACAGAGTTTTGCAAGAAGTATAATTTAGTAATTGCCAACACCCAATTTAAAAATCATAATAGAAGAATATACACTTAGAAAAAGCCAGGCGATACTACAAGGTATCAGATAGATTATATCATGGTTAAGCAAAGATTTAGAAATCAACTCGTTGACTGCAAATCTTACCCTGGAGCAGACATTGATAGCGACCATAGTTTGGTGTTTAAAAACATAGCTTTAGGTTTAAAAACCTGAAGAAAAGGTGTCAGATGAATTGGTGGAATTTAGAGAAGATTGAGGAAGAGGAGGTAAAGAATATTTTAGAGGAGGACATCACAAGAGGTCTGAGTAAGAAAGATAAGGTAGAAAATGTAGAAGAATGGGAGAATGTTAAAAAGGAAATTCTTAAATCAGCAGAAGCAAACTTAGGCGGAATAAAGAGAACTGGTAGAAAACCTTGGGTTTCAGACGATATATTGCAGCTGATGGATGAACGTAGAAAATATAAGAATGCTAGTGATGAAGAAAGTAAAAGGAACTATCGACAATTAAGAAATACTATAAACAGGAACTGCAAACTGGTGAAAGAAGAGTGGATTAAAGAAAAGTGTTCAGAAGTGGAAAGAGAAATGAACATTGGTAAACTAGATGGAGCATACAGGAAAGTTAAGGAAAATTTTGGGGTACATAAATTAAAATCTAATAATGTGTTAAACAAAGATGGTACACACCAATATATAATATGAAAGGTAGTCGATAGATGGGTGGAATATATTGAAGAGTTATACGGAGGAAATGAATTAGAAAATGGTGTTATAGAGGAAGAAGAGGAAGTTGAGGAGGATGAAATGGGAGAAACAATACTGAGATCTGAATTTAAGAGAGCATTAAAAGATTTGAATGGCAGAAAGGCTCCTGGAATAGAGTAACTGGTGTGCAACATTAATGAAAAAGGGGAAGATCCATCAGATTTTTAAAAAAAAATTTACAGTCATGATACCAAACAAAGCAGGAGCAGATAAATGTGAAGAATACAGGACAATTAGTTTAACTAGTCATGCATAAGATCAATTTGGTTTCAGGAAAAGTATAGGAACAAGGGAAGTAATTTTAGGCCTCAGATTAATAGTAGAAGGAAGATTAAAGAAAAACAAACCAACATACTTTCCATTTATAGTCCTAGAAAAGGCATCCGATAACGTAGACTGGAATAAAATATTCAGCATTTTAAAAAAATTAGGGTTCAAAAACAGAGATAGAAGAACAATTGCTAACATTTACAGGAACCAAACAGCAACAGTAATAATTGAAGAACATAAGAAAGAAGCCGTAATAAGAAAGGGAGTCCGACAAGGATGTTCCCTATCTCAGTTACTTTTTAATCTTTACATGGAACTAGCAGTTAATGATGTTAAAGAACAATTTAGATTCGGAGTAACAGTACAAGGCGAAAAGATAAAGATGCTACGATTTGCTGATTATATAGTAATTCTAGCTGAGAGTAAAAAGGATTTAGAAGAAACAATGAACGGCATGGATGAAGTCCTACGCAAGAACTATCGTATGAAAATAAACAAGAACAAAACGAAAGTAATGAAATGTAGTAGAAATAACAATGAAGGACCACTGAATGTGGAAAATAGGTGGAGAAAAGATTATGGAGGTAGAAGAATTTTGTTATATGGGAAGTAGAATTACTAAAGATGGACGAAGCAGGAGCGATATAAAATGCCGAATAGCACAGGCAAAAACGAGCCTTCAGTCAGAAATATAATTAAAAATTACATCAAAAATTAATTTAAATGTCAGGAAAAGATTTTTTAAAGTATATGTTTGGAGTGTCTCTTTATATGGAAGTGAAACTTGGACGATCGGAGTGCCTGAAAAGAAAAGATTAGAAGCTTTTGAAATGTGGTGCTACAGGAGAATGTTAAAAATCAGATGGGTGGATAAAGTGACAAATGAAGAGGTGTTGCGGCAAATAGATGAAGAAAGAAGCATTTGGAAAAATATAGCTGAAGGAAGAGACAGATTTATAAAGCCACATATTAAGGCATCTTGGAATAGTCGCTTTAGTATTGGAGGGACAGGTAGAAGGAAAAAATTGTGTAGGCAGGCCACGTTTGGAATATGTAAAACAAATTGTTAGGGATATAGGATGTAGGGAGTATACCGAAATGAAACGACTAGCACTAGATAGGGAATCTTGGAGAGCTGCATCAAACCAGTCAAATGACTGAAGACAAAAAAAAAATTTATACAATTATTATATCAACAACAATCTTACATGAAATATTAGGATAGAGTAAAAGTGCCTCTATTACTAGTACTAGATCAGTATTATTCATATCTTTGTGAGTTGCTGATTAACAAAAGTTTCAGATTTATGGTATGTCGTATAAATAAAAAAAGTTAATAATGATTAAACTATTCTGTCTAGTCAACTCCCTGTATACTGGTTACAAATGTTAATTTCCACCTTACAGTGTAAAATATTCAGTTTTTATTATTGGATTACTTGGTGAATAATCAAAAATGAAAAAGAAAGTCATACAGGAAAAAGAAAGATAATATGAAATATATCTCAGAAAGACGAAGATGAATATAAAGAGGAAGAAAATGTTAAGAACAAGGGAAGAATAAAAAAAAATTATGAGATGATAAATATAAATAGGAAGAAAATGATAAAACCAAAGAAAGTAGCATTTTCAGAATTTTCTTGAATTTCCGCCACCCTATTAGCTACAAAGGTTTTCCAGCGTGACGAAGGGGCTGAAATCTATGATAGAACAATAGTTGTGTCAGACCAAAAATGTACTTCATTGATGTTAATATCGATGATTGAGTGAACCTTATGAAACAGACGAGTTAAAACAACAGCGCCACAAAGTTCCGAACGTGGCAACGAATACTTTTTAAGAGGGGCTACTCTGGACCTTGAACATAATAATTTAACAGTAATTATTCCTTCCACATCATCAGTGGTACGCAAATAAATGCAGGCACCATATGCCTTCTCAGAAGCATCGCAGAATCCGTGCAATTGTATTGTCTTTGGAGTACCTTTAGAGAGTACAAATCTGTCGACACGTAAATTAGTAATAGCTGATAAATTATAAAACAATGATTTCCATTCCTCTTGCATTTCACATGGGAGCTCCTTGTGCCAGTGAAGTTGTTCCTGCCGAAGTCATTGCATGAAGATTTTACATAGAATTGTTATTGGAGAAATTAAACCAAGAGGATCAAATATAGCTGCTATGGAGGAAAGAATGTTTCTCTTTGTGAAGTTCTCTCTTCCAACAATGTTAAAGGAAATTTGAAATTTATCGGTAGTTGGGTGCCATAATAATATTCCTAGTGTTTTTACGTTTCCTTCATTACAGAGTTGTAAAGGCAGCTGCGTTTCCCTGTCACTCTGTGGAACGTTTTGCAATAAACTAGGTGAGTTGGAACACCACTTTCTGAGGTGGAAGCCTCCCCTATGGAGTAATTCAATTAATTCATTTTGAATTTTACTTGCATCTTCAATTGTGGCAGCACCTGATAAGCAATCATCCACATACATATTTTGTTTTAGAGCTTGTGATCCCAAGGGAAATTCTTGACCTTCGTCTTTAACTAATTGATGTACACTTCTAACTGCCAAAAATGAAGCCGGAGCGGTACCATAAGTCACAGTTTTTAATTTGTATTGTTTGATTGGTTCTTCTGGATGACTACGCCAAAGAATCCGCTGCAATTCACAGTCAGCATCATTTACTCTTATTTGCCTATACATCTTCTCAATGTCTGCTGTGAAACATACTTGTGTGTTCTAAACCTGAGAATAATTGAACACAGATCCTGCTGAATAGTTGGACCAGTGTGCAGAGTATCATTTAACGATAATCCAGAAGAAGATTTAAATGAAGCATCAAAAACAACTCTGATCTTTGTTGTCGAGCCTTCCTTGAATACCGGATGGTGTGGTAAATAGTAAACCAAAGTAGAACTCGTAGGAGAATCAGCTAACTCCATATGTCCCATTGACTCATATTCTTTCAAAAATCAGATGTATTTCTCATGCAGCCCTTCATCTTGACTCAAGCGCTTCTCGAAGCGAAGAAATCTAGCTGTGGCGCCATCCAGTGTTTCTCCAAGATCATGTATGTTTTCCTTTGCGCAAGACGAACTATGCAGCATCCTTCATCATCTCTACTAGTATTGTGACAAAAATGATCCTCGCAGAAGTTATTGTTATTTGTTTGCAGCTGAATCTCTTCTAACTCCCAAAAGCGTCAAATTTGGTCATCTAACCCACCATCAATAATAAGAAAATTTTGTTGTTCGCTGGATGATGCATTATAATCAGATTTTGGAATAGGTCCCGACAAAATCCAGCCAAGTTCGGTATTAACAAGAGTAGGGTGACCAGGTTTAGTGATTTTGTCTGCTGGTAACAATAAATTAAAATACAATTCAGCACCAATTAATAGATGGTATTTTTATTTTTCAGTGAGAATTGAAGGTTTCTATTAGAAATTACATACTTCAGTTTCTGAAAACAGACAGAAATTCAACATTATTAAAGTATAAAACTCATTACGATGAGTTTGTTCAATTAACGATAAAGCATTTTATCCCTATTATATGTTTACTTCAAATTATTTGCACTTTCTGCAGAGGTTTCATTTTTATAATTAGAGAAACATATGTTATGTGTAAATATCAAGGTAGGGAGTATGTATATAATAATAGGTTGTATATAATTTTTCAACCATAAAAAGAATTTCTAAATATTTGAAATTTAAATAAGCATAACAAAATAAAGTGCTCTTGAGTTATATATATTAATCAAGCATGAACAACTTTCTGCTTAAGTGGGTATTGTTTTATTCACATTATTTGATATTTGTGAGTAATTTCTCTAAGGAAATAACTAACCATAGAATGAAATTTTATTTTATTACAATAATAATACTTGGATTTCAATAGATTAAATAAAGATAAGCTGATTAATGAAATAAGAATCATCTTACACTAAACAAAAGAAAAAGAGTAACTTAATATCAAAAATACCTAATAGAAAAGTATCAACCAAAGTTAAAATAAAAAAATTATATTAGTTAAAAATTAAAAAGTAAAGATGAATTGTACAATTATAGAAATTGTTCTAAAAGCTATTTCAATATGCTTGCCTCTTCATAGTTGACAAGAGACACAAAAATCCTAGGCTGCATTAGTTTGACACCAATGACACCCAACTTTTGTGTTGGCATACTAGAGAACTTGTTAAAATTATAGGCTCAAAAACATTTTGTCAGTATGTTTTTTATAAAAACATATTTTACTTTGATCCTCAAAACAAGATGTATTGGGTTTAGATTCTATGTATTAACTTTAGTGGCTTTCAAAAGCCACCGAGATTCTTTAGTGAAGCATTTGTCATTACAGTTGATGTCTTAGTAAATTTATTAGCAAATTCCTTAAATCAGTAACAGGATTATATAATTCCTGCACAAAAAGACATACCACATAATATTTAATATCTTTCATGTTTTGAATATGTTTTCCTACTGTTTATTCATTTTTTGTGTTTGAATTTGAATTTTTGGTGTTTCAGGTTTACAAAATTTGACAAAAAATATCTTTTTAATAAAAAGTTTTTTTTAAGTTTTGCAGATTAAAAATGCTAAGAAAATTAAGAAAAAAGAATTAAAAGCAGGTGAGAAGAGAAAATAAACGATAATTGATATACAGTTTTAACCAACATCAACTCCATAGTCATGAATAATAAAATAATTTAAAGCACCAGTAACAATATCAATGAAATATGAACTGCTTCACTGAATGAAGCTTTAGAAAATGATACTATTCATTATGTCATATTCAATTACTAATAATTGTTTACGTGTTCAGATGTTGTAGAAAAACATAACCGGGCATATGTTTTTGGAAACTTGTAGATTACGGATATTTAAGAATAAACAAGCGTGTTTACATCATTAATACAGTAGGAAAAATTTTATTAACAATGTTGAGTTAGATGTTTGTTTGTTTGAACAGTAAGAGATTTGGTGTCTCACTGTGCTACACTCAAAAGCACTAAACTATTAACTAAAATTCATTAAGATCAAGTATATTAGGAAGCAGGTGCTCCAAAAAAATTAATTTACTAAAGAAAAAATGATGTTAGCTGACAACTCTGTAATAACTACTAAAATAAAAATATATAAATATTATAGCAATAATAGCGAAACCTGATAATTTTGTTGAACATTTTCTAGATCAGTTTTCAATGCCTCAGATATATTCAACTGCTTTCTCAGTACTTCACACTCAGAGGTAAGATCCTGAAGTAATGTATCTTTCTTTTCAAGAGATGAATTCTGTAACCAGTAATAAATAACTATAAACCGATGTTATTAATATACTGTAATTGTCAGAAGACAAACAAGTATTCATACATACAAAAATGCCAATTTCAATAACTTAAAATTAAACTAAAATATTTTGTATAGCAATCTGTAAATGTGAAAGAGTATTCTTTCACATTTCAAAGTATTATTTTTAGTCATTATTTTCAAACAAGTACATTAGGCTCGTCATGAGGAAAAATCTGGAACAAATAGAGTTCTGCTATTTATTTTTGGCAACTTGATTTTAGTCATATGCCTGTACGAGGCTATGGACAGTTGCTTTAAGGGGTTTGTTTGAGGTTAGCAACAACAGCGCATGTGCATTTCATTCTGTAACTGGGTTCAAGCTGTCAGCATAATATATATATTATGCAAACAATATTGGTAATGTATTTAAACTTACCACATTTTGTTTTACTGCTACCAACTTGTTTTAATAATCAATTTTAATTCCAGTGTTTTTATTTTTAATACAAACAACCAAACATACATATACACATATGGATTTACTCATCAAATATATTGGTTTTTGTCCCCAAACAGACAAACATAGGCAGTTATACGTGAGAGCCAAGGCTTGCAAATAAGTGAGCATTGCAAATAAGTTAAATTATGTTACTGTAATCCTGATATCACACAACCAAACAGGGCTAGGATGTGTTATACACTTTTAGTGCATCTTATTTCAGGCAAATTGGTTTATAAAAGAAATTATGAACTACTTACTTTTTTATATTTACCATATTTTAATTTTTTTTGCAAAAAATTGATTTAAATCAGTAGCAATAACATAAACAAAGAAAGTAAAACACAAGCTAAATATAGATATCACACCAGTGGTATATCAAATAAAAATTCATTAAAATATCAGTAAAAAAATGTTAATTTTTGTTCAATACTTTTTTCTGTTTATCCATCACCGTCTAAGTTGTTATGAGAAAATAAACTCAATTTCCACAGATGTATTTCTGCTGGAGTACATTGATAACAGTTCCAGACTGATAAACCCAACAAGTCGCAAATTTATCGATTAATATCATCATAAGAATCTCTACATAAAATTCTGAAAATCTCTAAATTGAGATTAAAAATTTTTATGTTTAAATAAACTTCATTAACACAAAATGAAAACTTATTTTCAAGTTATTCAGTTAACATTAAACTATGAAAAAAAAGCATATCATTTAATACTATAATCATACAAAGGAAATCATAAAGAATATTGGTAATAGTGCATTTAAACTTACCATATCTTGCTTTAATACAGTCAATTTGTTTTCAAAGTCAATCTTAATTTCATAGTTTTTATTTACAAGTTCCTTCTCCAAATTTTCCCAATTTTTCACAGCTTTATCAGCCTCTACACATAGTCTATGTTGATCCTCTTTAAGAGCATCATTCTCACTTCTCAAACTGAGTTACATGAAACAAAGTCAATTTAAATTACAGATAAACAGTGATACAATGATGTTGGTGTTGGTGTGATTACTAGGTATAAAGTTAATAAAACATGTCTTAAAGTTTTTAGTTTTAGTCATTCTACAGTCTTCTGAACAGTTTACAGTCAAGGGTTGCAATAATTTTTTTTACATGATTATCTAAGCTATGTTTTGCAATCAGCCATAATATAATTCAATACTGTTCGTTAAATTCATTACAGCATTTCATTTTTGTGAGTTAATTTAAATAGTGTGACAGCTGTTTTTATACAATAATAGAGGTTAATTATATTTGTAAGGATTAAATATAGTAACTCGAGATGAAATAAAACTACTTAATAAAACTTACTTAAGCAAAATAAAATCATTACTCAGTCACTCACACACATCATCACTATTAACTGGGACTCAAATATATTAACAATACTCCCAAAGTATTTAAGTCTTGATCGAAATTGAAAAATGAATGGTAATATGTTTTCAAAAGAAAAAAATATTAGGTACCATTTTTGTACCATCTATAATAAATAGAAAGAAGAAAAAGTTAAGGCTGGAACAAAATATTTTCAAAATTAATACACATTTCCAAAACATGTTTATAATATTAAACACACAGAAATCTGATGATAATTTTGGAACTCCAAAACAAGAAAAGAGTGGAAGTTAAAAATACATGAATTCAAAAAAGGTTGCAGTAGAATTGTTTCTACAAAGTTCATAAAATCCTGAATACAAAGGCAAAAATAAAAAATTAGCAGCAATGTCTATAGGAAATAATGTAGCAATACTAAAGTTTACCTCAGTGAAATAAATAACTTGTACATATCTTCTTACTACTTCACTTTCTGTCCTAACTTGTGCAAATATTACATTCACAATAAGCACAAATAAAAAGTAAAATATTATTTATATAGAATAAAAATACGTAAAACATTTATTTTAAAAGCTTATAATGCTTAACTGTATATTGATTTTTCTAAATTAAAGTTAAATAAAGTAAAAATAAAAATAATTAGTGGCTAAAAGGAAAATACAAAATTATCAGTCTGCACTACCCTGAAAAGGTGAATGAAATGAGTTCAGGTGAACCCTGGATTCATTTATGTAATTTACAGGGAAAAAATGAAAGAAAAGACAAGTTACAAAACAAACATTTTTCAAATTGAGTGCTTGATAAACAAGAAAATTACATTACACTCCTTAATAATATTTTAATGACCAGGGTGCGTGAAGTCATATGACCTGATCGAAGATTATCTGTGAAAATGATTGCAGAAGAACTCAACATCAATCGAGAAACTGTTCGTCTAATATTAACTGAAGATCTTTGTATGAGAAAGATTTGTGCAAAAATGGTCCCCAAAAATCTCACACAACAACAGCAAGAAACACGGAAAAATGTGGCAGCCAATCTGTTAGAGCAAACTGAAATCAATCCAGATTTATTGAACCGTGTTATCACTGGTGATGAAGGTTGGTTTTTTCAATACGATCCAGAGACAAAATGCCAAAGTTTGCAATGGTGCTCAACGGGATCACCCAGACCAAAAAAAGCTCGCATGTCAAAGTCAAAAGTGAAATGCATGCTTGTGTGCTTCTTCGATTCCAAGGGAATTGTTCATAAAGAGTGAGTGCCTCCTGGACAAACAGTTAACCAATATTTCTACAAAGAAATTTTAGAAAGACTTCATAAACGAGTTAGTTCTTCATGTCCGTGCAAACATTGCTGATAATTGGATTCTGCATCACGATAATGCGCCATCCCATACTGCTCTGTCAGTAGAGCAATTTTTAACCTCAAAACAAAGTCGCTCCATGCGACTTTTTTCTATTTCCAAGAGTCAAAATGGCGGTCAAGGGACACCATTTTCAAATAACACAAGATATCCAAAAAGCTGTGACGAGGGTCTTGGAGGATATTACAGAAGATGAGTTCCAGAAATATTACCATCAATGGCAGAAGCGCTGGAATAAGTGTGTGCAATCAGAGAGAACTACTTTGAAGGAGACAACACTAAACATGACTAAAACGGTAAGCAACATTTTTTTTCACATCAGTCTCATTACTTTATTGTCGCACCTCGTAGATAAAATATAAAAAATATATATATACACTAATAATGTAGTTCAAAATATAACTAAAATTTGATAAAAGTAAATTTAAACCGCATACAAGACAAACAATCATATAATAAAATATTTAAAAAAATAACAATCGCCCTGACATATATAATTCATGTAGAATTTTAAATTAAAATAAAATGCAATGATTGTGACCATATACATATATAGGTAAAACTAATAGGTCTTTTAAAATTAGATTTTTAGAACACATAAGAAATTATAAAAATGGTAAATCGGGTTTATCTAATGTTGCTGACCACCTTATTAATAACAACATTAAGTATCTAATATTCAGAAATTTGGAAGTAGTGGAAAACAAGATATTTAATTTAAATAATAATAGTAAAAGTTTGGACATTTTATATGTAAGAACAAAAGAATTTCTAACTTCAACTTTTAGACAGGGTATGAAGATGACACTATTATAAAAGCAGCAACAGATGGCAGCACATGTTTAGATAAAATTAGATAGCAGAATGTATATAAACTATTTCAACTCCATTCATTGGCTGGCCAGGTTACATACTCTATTTTATTTTTAAAGTCAATCTTAATTTTTAATTCTTAATTGATGTCATATTTAAATATTTTATTTTACTGACTTCATGTTTTCTATATATAACAATTTTAATTTAAAAATTTATAGACAACTGATGGATGTGGGATTCACGAAAGTGCTATTGGAATAAATAAAATAAAAATAAGTTAAGTTTTATTTCATTTACTTTGTAATTGGGTTGTTCAAGTTGGTTTTGGATTATAAAAAATACAATATTACAAATATATATATAAAATCACCTACATTTCCAACACAAAATTCTCATCATGGGTCTGCAGTAAATAAACACTGACCAGAACACCATGGAATCTCAAGAATAAAGAAACATAGTGGCATAAAGTAACAGACAAGTTCTCAGATCTACTCAACCTAACTATAAAAAACATCCCAAAAAACCCTGTTAAACAATTAATTGGAGACTTCAATGCGTAATCAGGAAGAGAATAAGATACCGCACATCACTGGAAAATGGTCAAACCAAAACGAAAACAATAACATACACAGACTAGTCAATCTTTGTAGAAACTACTACCTAATCTTGAAATCCACATATCAAGATAAAACATCTAAAACTCAAAACCTGAAAACACCTTGACTACTGGCAACTAGACTATGTCTGCATGTACATATACCACCACTAGAAGATCTAAAATGTGAAAGTTCTTTGAGGAGTGAGACATAGGGTCAGATCACATGAGTCAAAATTAAAATAAAATCCATTCGCAGAAGAAAGAAACATAATGAAGCCCCTAAAACTAAAGAAAAATGAACCCTACCCAACTAATCAAGAAAGAAAATCAAAAGGCAATCTAAAAAATAATCAAGGATAAATTCAAATATCTAGTAAACAAACCTAAACACACATTGCCTAAGAATTAACTCCAATTAAATCCTGTAAAAAATATCAAAAGTGGAAAAGCGAATGTGACAAGCATGGCTATTTGGCCAATCCCAAAAATCAGAACATCCTTCCAAAATCTCTTAAAACAAAAAAACAGAAACCACCCGAACCCTGACTTCAGAGTCACACTGAAGTCAATATAAGAAGAATTCAATAAAAAAGTCAAAAAGACTACTACACACAACCTTAAAAAATCAGCTCCAAAAATATGAATACCTAACCCTTCTAATAAAGATTGAAAACTGTAAACTGGCTCATAACAATAAAGACAATGCGGAACTCCTGACAACTCCAAAACGGCAAAGAACTGACAGAACTCTTAATGTTCAACACTAACAACCCAATAACACCACCAGAAAACATCAACCCTACCACAATAAAAGAAGTCTACTAAGCACAGAGCGAGATGAAGAATTACAAAGCTGCGAGACAAAATAAGACTAGTAGAGAACTTGAAACATGTAGGAAGATCAGCAAAAACTGTCTTTCATAAAGAACTTCTCAACATCTTGAGCAAAGAACTACAATGGACCAGCACTCATCCTTCCACTACACAAAAAAGGGACAAAACAGACCCTAACAATTACAGGGACTCTCACTCCTTGACACAACATACAGAATTCTTTCAGAAATCATTAACAGGATTGGTTTACAACTCAAGAAAGAGAGAATATTAAGAATGTTTCAGACACTGGAGAAGCTGTCCACACAAAGTCATTAATCCCAAGCTAGTAATGAAATAAAATAGGAAAAGAAGCAGAGACATGACTGCATCCACAGAGATCCCTACTACAAATAATAAGATACCTCAAACCACACACCAAATTAATAGACATGATAAAATAGACGCTCACTCACGAGGTAAGCTCTCTGAACAATTTAAGATCAAAATAACACTGCGCAAAAATGGGCTCTCACCAGTCACCACTATTATTCAACTGCACTCTAGAAATAATACAGAGGGAATGGCTCAAAAAATGCCCACAAAAGTACAAATAGACAGAAAAATCAAAACAGACTGTCTTGGTTTCACTAATGAATTGGCACTGTTGGCAAACTACACCAATGAAGCTAAATCACAGATATTAAATTTCAAAATATTACAAATATAACTGGACTCATTAGAAAAAACAGAAATTATGTCCCAAAAACATATTTCTTATTACATAAACTGTAATAAAATCAAAATACTACCCAATTTAAATACTTCAAAGAAACAGTAACAAACTTAATGAAAAAAAACCTTGATCCAAATAAGAAGAAACAAAAAACTCAAAAATTAACCTGGTGTACTTACAATAAAAAAATACCAATCAATAAACGCAAAAATAGACAGTACAACACAGTACAACGCAGTCATGAAACCAGAAAGAACTTATTCAGCAAAAACTCTCTTCCATCTGAATGAACAATCAAAGACAGACAGATTCTAGAAAACTGAATAAAGTACGAGAGGTGGATTGTGCTCAACAAAGTCGTGTATAAAGACTTAGAACTGATCGCTATATCATGCATAAGAGACTAGGATTCTTTATACATATCATGCGGATGCAAGATTAAGACTTGCATCAACAGCAGTAGACAGTATAATGTCGACTTGAAAAACACAAACACAGAATGCGATAGATGAGAAAAAAAGAGGATCTAAAAGAGATTTTAGACATTACAAAAAAGATTAAACAAGAAAATCAAGAACAAAAAAAACATGCTTCAAACTCAATGAAAAGAAAAAAATTCACAACAAGAACATATTCAACACTAAAAAGAACAAAAATATCAGAACAAATGAATGAAAAGTACAAGGTCCAAACAGTCCAATCAAAGAGGGTAGGATAATGGACTAAAGTGATCCTATGTGGTCATAAAAGACAATATTATATATTGGATTAACTCTCTACTTGATTCATCCAAGTGTAGAATAAAATAAAGTAAAATGACACTCACCTTATTTTTTCATAATGTCTACAATAGTACCTTCATGGCAACCCACATCAGCTGTAATTCTTCTGTAAAAAATGTTTATTACTAAATTACATATACAACTCAAAAAGACAATAAAAATATATAACATATAAGAAATACAAAATTTATTATAAGATTTAAAAATTAAATTAAGATTAAAATTAAGAAGTTCAAAAATTGTTAAATTTATATGTTTAAAAGAAATATAAAAAATTTTAAACATTAATAAAATTAATTAAAATTATTGAAATTAAAAGTTACATATATGATGTCAATTATGTCAAAAAAGATTGTTTTTTAAATATTTTATTACATGGCTATTTGTTTTATATGCAGGTTTAAATTTATTATTATCATAAGCTTTAGTTATATTTTCAACAATACTATCATATAGTAATAGATGGCAGCACAGTTACAGATAAAGATTATGATAATACATAAATTTTAAGAATTCATAAAGTATTGTAGTACTGGCTAGCCAAACAAGTAGTATAATTTGCTTTTAACCAAATTATCTTAATTTTAACATAATTGACATTATATTTTTATATATAACTTTTAATTTCAATAATTTTAATTAATATCAATTTTTAACAATTTTTTTTATATTTCATTTTAAAAATTAATATATTTAAAAATTTTTTAACTTTTGAATTTTTAAATCTTATAAAATAAGTTTTATATATTATATAATTTAATTATTTTGAGTTTAATATGTAATTTGATAATAAATATTTTATAAATAAGAATTACAACTGATGATGTGGGTTTCCATGAAAGCAATATTGTACATATTATGAAAAGATAAGGCGAGTGTCATTTTACTTTATTTCTGTACATGGGTGCATCTATTTTAGTTATAAAAAATAATAATAGTACAGAGGTGATATAGGTCTACTTATACTACTTATTTTATTTTGGAAAATATTTATTCTTGATTATGACTGTCATCTCTGCTGCAATGTTTAAAAAACATGTGTAGTAGGAATAGGTCATTTGTCATGGAGTATGTACCCTCCTTTGTGGCTACATCAAGAGATTTTGTCCCATTCACATATAAGTAGGCTAAAAATACAACTATCATGAATGCATATACTTATTACTGAGATTCATGTGAATGGCCCTTATGTCATATAATGTATAGATTGTATGATTTAATCTAAACATAACATCATGCCCGGTACTTGTACCATCAATAGAAGGCTAATAACAATTTAAGAAAAAGTTAAAATAAAGGGCTGCCAGTTTTACATGACATTTTTACCCGAACTAAAGTGAAAAGTAGAAACTGAAAATCATTTGTACATTTTGTACTAAACTTCATTTCTTATACGTGCTCCTCCTCAATCCTTGAAAGACTGTCAAATTGCAAATATTTCATTTTTTTACTATTTGCAAATTGGGAATGAGATAAAATTTATTACAGGACTCAGAGAAGAAAAATTAGCTTAGAAAAATGACAGATAATTTAGTGGTATTTTATTGAAATAAACTATGGGACAAAAAAATAATATTCTATTAGAGAAGAGTAGAACAGAGATATTGTTCAGCAATTAATATACCATATATTTACTGTAGTAAATCATGCTACTGAATTTTTTTTTAATCAAATTGCAATGAAATAAATATAATTTTTTCACTTATTTCCAAATTTAATTTCACTGTAAACATAAAAGTTGTATCCTCACATAAATCACGCACCTGCATTACACGAGCTAAAAGTTTTTCCCTTGCCAATTGCTATATCTATTGTACTAGTCCGTTTGTTGTGCTTGTATTTTATATAAATGTGTCATGTTGTTAGAAATCACATGATGCCATTTGGTTTGATATTACAACACTCTAGAATCCCCCCAAGCAAACTACAAGTAAAAACATTATATATTAACAGTTCATTAATCACATTTTAACTTTTATATTATGTAAAATAATAAATAAATAAAAGTGTTAGTTTTCCAAAGTAGTTTGTTGATTAAAAGTTGAATAAATACATTATATCACTTATTTTTCATATGCAGTTATTATGATTGCATACTAACTGCAGGTCAGAAATTGGAAAAGTGTGACCTTTTTAATTTGTAGATGTAGCTTTCTAACATATGACATAATACATTTGTCATAACTAAATGTATTTATACAAAACATTTTTCTGTTAACTGAAGACCTCTAGCAACATAAACTACACATAAATAGTACAATAATAATCACAAAATTAAATGTATAGTAATTGTCATATTACAATTAAGTTAAAAATTAATAGATGTTAGATAAAAATCATAAGGAATACATACGATTTGTTGTTCAGTTCTAATTTTGCACTCATTTCATTAAGAAATTTTAGTTTAGCTTTAATCTCTTCACAGTTTTTGTGTGATTCTAGATATATGTAGTGCTCTTTTTCAATCAATCTCAGTTTCTCAATTATTTTTCCATCTGATAATATCTGAGAATTTAAAGTAGACAATTCAGTTTTATAATTAGCAATTTCTTCTCCTAACTCTGTCGATTTCTTATTACTAATAGTCAGCTCATACTTTAAGGTTTCTATATTTTGTGTTAGCAGACAATTTCTGTCAGCAAGATTAGATATAACACATTCATTTGAGGACTTTAAGTTTTTCAGTTCATGAACTTCTGCTTTTAAACATTCTGAAACTAATTTTTCAACCTGTAAAAAGTAAAGCATTTCCATATAAGAGTGGTTATATGATTGTATTACAATTTTTATTTTAATCAGTTAATATAATTGTTAAATATTATTGTAATCTTAAATTCAAACTTTAAGATTAGAAATTAATTTTATAAACAAGGGTTACAAAATATATTCCCTAAATAAAATTATGTCTATCAGATTATTTCCAAATTTAATAAGATATTATTAATAATAACTTTCTTTCATAACATTCAGATATATTAAAAAAAAAAAAACTAATGCTAAGACATTAAAAATATCAGCTAGAATAAACTCTTGAGCTCATTTACAAGCTGGACATGCTGTCAAGCTTGTAAATGGGCTGTACAAAATTCACACATGATATTAAACTCAGTGCTATCCTAACTCATTGCACAAAATCAAAATAATTGATGTGCCAAGTAGAAGGCTCAGTATCGTGTTTGTAATTAATCATATAAAAGTAACAATAACATTAGAAACTGAAGTATAGCAGCAAAACCTGATAATCTTTTTGAACATTTTCTAGATCCATTTTCAGTGCTTCATACATTTCCAACTGCTTTCTTAGCAGTTCACACTCAGAGGAAAGATCTTGCAGTAATCCATCTTTCTTCTCAAGAGATGATACCTAAGTTGAATAAATAATTACAAATGGTTAGTGTTAATAGTATAATATATTCTATGAAAAGATAACAAATATCAGTAATAATTATGATACATAAATATGAATACGCAAAAACCTTATTTTCATTCTTAACTATGAACACGGTTCATTCATTCACAAACCCAGTACCACATGTAACCAGAGTTTTATTCATCATGTGAAATTGTCAGCGTATTTTAAGTATTTAAAATGTGAATATGATAACAATAATATAATGTTGGTGAATAAGGTTTTATATATATTTTAAGTGGAAGAGGGTTTTTGTTTGTACAGGATAAAGAAAAAAAAACCCTGATTTATTGCTACAAAATTTTTACCATGTTTCTTGTCATAACAGAAGTTTTTTTGGATATATTTCATCTCTCTCTCATATTTAGATACATATATATATACATATATATATATATATACTACATATTATATATATATTACTATATATATACTACATATATATATATATATGTAGTAGTGGAGGTTTGCTGCTTGAAGCAAAAACTGAATGAATTGTATTAATGTATTGTGAAATGTGAGTATCACTGTGAGAGCCGGGGTTGAACTGATTCAAACATCTAAAAACCAATTTCTAAATTCTTCATTCAGAATTTCAAGGGTAAAAATTGATTTTTGAATTTTCTTTGAAACCCCCCCCCCGTACTTTTTAATTTTAATTTAAACAATTTTAATTTAAGGGATATCTCTAAAGTAAAGACGCTGGGAAATTTCGCTCCTTAAGATTGGCAAACTTGTGTTACTCATGATCATGCTAGTAATGCACACACTACATTATTGTCTGTAAGTTGTCACATTGTAGTATCTTTGATTATGTGTGAGTTGTTACATTAAGAAATGAACATGAAAATTGATGTTGCTGCAAACTATGAAATAAGTAAGGTCATGTTTTTTAAAGTATCAAAACGTTATGCCAGCTGAAATTCATAGGCAGTTGGTTGTTGTGTAATGATAATGTAATGAATGAAAGAAACATCTGAAAATGGTGAGAAAGGTTTAGAAATAACAGAATTAATGTGCATCATAACCTTTTTTTTGTTAAAATAAAAATAACTTTATTCAAATAGAATCATATTTTTGGCTTTTTGCTATTATTGCTTTTTATTTTTACAAAAAAAAAAAAAAATTAGGATTTAAAGCTATGCAATATTTCTGAAATTTCAGTACACTGATTAATTATACATGAAATGAAAGAGAAACTCAGTTAACAATCAGTTTTATCTTTAGAGCAAGCTCTAATGTCTACAGATTATGGTTTGCATGCTAGCTTTGCAAACGAAATGATGCACTGTGACAAAGACTTTCTTTGGTGCTCACATTGAACACGTTTTTTTATAGAAAAAACAGTTAAATAAAACTTAATAAATATTACATAACATTGAAATCACGATATTTATTTTGAAGCACACAGTACAAAACTTGCATATATTTTTCATTTTCTTTTTTTCATTAATAATACACATTCACCCTGCATTTACTCTATTCAGCACAAACAACTGCAAACAAAAGTCAATAAAGTAGAAAATAATATATTTAAGTTCCAGCCTTGTCACACCCAAAGCATTTGGAAGTCTGTAGCTGATCTCAATTCTTTGTATCAAAGCAAGGATTGCTTTTAATAATAATATCACTATATTCAGTTAGCTATCTTACTTAAAGTATTTGATAAACACAGATATTTACTCAAGAATGCAGCACATTAAACAGCTTAAACCTTCCTGATTGTAATCTTCAACTACTGGTATTGTTATAAACTAGAATACCTAAATAAGTGTTACTGCCAAATTAGAACCAGTTCTAACACTCTGTGAAAAATCCAGAATTTACAAAGAGACTAGGTTTTATTTCATTTCACTTACTCTTAAGTAACAAGGCTGTTAATTAAATTTCTTTTTGTTTCATTAATTCACCAAATAAGATAAAAGCTTGTGTGTGGAAATATGAAAATGGAATTTTTGTAGTAATTAAAATGCCATGGCTGATCAAAATTCTAACCCAGGACCTCCAGTTGAATGGCTGAGTTTCTATCACTCCACCACAGAGATTGACAGAATTGCAGTCATTGTTGTCTGGTACAGAATAGTTTTATTTATTTTCAGTACTTAAATACCTGGATTTGCCATAATTATTGACTACAAACAAAATTTACAACTAGAATGGTTACCATATTCTTAATGGTTAAAACAATTTCTACCTAAATTGTTTTAAACTTTATTGTATTACCTTGAGAAGTCGTGTTTCATCAACATTAAAAATGTCCTACATCCCCCTTAAATTTTTAACCCTTTGTTCTGTGCCATTCACTGATAACAAAGTTTGTGTTTAGTTATCAATAAACCATGAAAACGAAAACCAATTACAATTGATAAGAAAAAAATTATTTCCAACATTGCTGGTAATTGAAACTTACCATTTCCTGATTTAATCCAGCCAACTTCTTTTCAAAATCAATCTTATTTTCATTGCTAGTTTTTATAAGTTCCTTTTCCAAATTTGCCCAATTTTTGGCAGCTTCTTCAAAATCTACACGGAGTGTATGAAGATCTTGTTTTATGACACTGTTTTCATACCTTACACTGAATTATAAAAAGTAAGTTAATTACCAAATAACAGAAAATTAAAAAAGCACACAAAATTGACATTAAAATCCTTAACAATAATAAAATAATATGTGTAATTTCAGTCTATTAATGAATAAGTAAAGTTACTTTTGCAGAATAATAATCACAATCTTTTCCGTAAACAACAATTTAGATTGTGCGCTAAACTACCATAAAAAAATATTTTGTAGTATAAATTATTCCAAAAGTGATTCTGTCAAAGTTTGGAAGTAACCATATGAAGTTATTTTTCAGTATTATACAATTACAGTATAATTTATTTATTTATTGCAACAAAGCAAAAAAAACTATCCTATTTAATATTTCTACACAAACAATGGAACAATAAAAAGATTCACAAGTAGGGCGTACAAGGTGTATTGCTGCACTTGATTTTAGGAAAAGGTTTTTCTAGCAAAATATGGTAATTTGGAGTCCTTGTTACATGTAATTAATGTTTGATAAAGTTAGCTACTTAATGGGTAACTGGTTACATCATGAATGTCATACATGATTAAATGAACATTAACGTTTTTGAATTTGTCCCCTATGTACACAATATAAAAAAACAGAGATCGTATAGACCTGTTATTTAAATCAATCAACTGTTAACAACAGCTCAGTCATTTGTGGTTAGTTTTTTATATTCATCCATTTGTAATGACTATATATAATTCATCATCCCACCAACAGTGAAGTACAAGGAATAATGTGATTTTTGATGATAAAAACCAACTCTGCAGCTGAAATTAAACACAAATTTGTTATGTTTACAAGCCAAATATTATGAGCGACAGTAAAAACACAAGTGCACTTTATGAAGGACAAATTTTCATGACTGGGGATCTGTGATAGCAGACAATTTGAAACTGAAAAAAAATCTGAGAAAACTAGTTCATCACAACTGCCTTAAGATGTTTCACGATCTTTGACTTTCACACCTTTTTCCAAAAACGTTGAGCTATATAAAAAGTGCTGATGATGGTAATTTACATTACAAGGAAATGCACCTTGCTGTGTTATGAAAATGAAGGTATAGGAAGGAATTAGTTAATTACATTATTACTGGAGACGATTATCTGAATGATGAGACAAAGTAGCAGTAAATGCAGTTACATCATTTATTATCTCATTGACCAAAGTTCAAACAAGAACGTTCAATAAAGAAGCTTATGGCTAATGTTTTTGTAAGCCAAAAATGATGTCTTGCATACTGAATTTAGTGATCGTGGTACTACTGTGAATGCTGATACATTTATGAAATATTGAAAATTCTTGGAAGAGATATAAAAAATGGATGAGGGATGCTACCCTGAGGGATTTTATTTCACCATGACAATGCTCACTCTCTCACAGCAAAACAGACAAGTGGGCCAATAGAAAATATTTTGTTAAACATATGAGCAAAGTTAACAGCATGAAACAACTATTCATATCGCAACAAAGCAAAGAGATTTGCTTTACACATTTGTAGTCAATCAAAACATATAGTATTAGATCTTATTACAAATAAATCATTAATTAATAAAAACAATACGTACAATTCATTATCATGAAGCAGTTGGGCATGTGTTTCATTAAGAGATATTAATTTAACTTTAATCTCATTACATTTTTTGTGAGATTCTAGAAGAACATTATACTCTTCGTCAATTACAAGAAGTTCTTCAATTCTTTTTTCATTTGATAATAATTTTGCATTTAAACTAATCAATTCAGTCTTATAACCAGCAATAACTTCCTCTAATTTTTCTATTTTGTTATTACTAACAGACAACTCAGATTTCAAGGCTTCTAAGTTTTGAATTAACGTAGAATTTCTTTCACTGAGTTCAGATATAACAATCAGGTTTGAGGAATGTAAATGTTCCAACTCGTTAATCTCTTTTCTTAAATTCTCAGCAATTGTTTTTTCATGCTGTAACAAAAAATTATATCTATTAACACATTCTCTAAATTTAAGCTTTAAAGATTGCAAGTAGCTATTCAAATAATAGAAGCAATTTATATAATTTCAAAGCATCAATGGACTGCTTTCTTCACCTTATGATGGATATCCTGCAGTTTTCCATAGCAACAGACCTTGATTTCTTCCACTTACTACTCAGAATTGTTTTTGTATACTTTGGAATATTTCCATTCCATTTTGTTTACTAGTAATTTTCCCTATGCAGATTGTCAGTTAAATCTGAGGCTCTGGTTAAAAAGAAGCTTTTAAAAATCTAAGTTTTTGATGCTCTGCTAAATGTAAATTCTCAGTCTTTTGTTTTCATAAAAACAAATCTTGTATTGATCCTAAAAAGCAATCTTAGTAAGTTTAGCAAACTAAGAATAGACCTACACTTCTTTGCAATTAATTTGCTGCTACTTTGAAAGCCTTGCATTATTCAATTCCTAAAAAATAATTCTTTACTATGGTTGGTATCACTGCTCTCAAGGTCACAAAAAAGACTCATTCGCTTTCTTGTTTCAGTTGCAAAGCCATTACTGATATGAATGTGGGTGTACTGATAAAGTTCACAAGCACAAAAGTTGTGATACAGAGAGAAAACAATTCCATAAATAATGAATGCATTCTAACACTCTATTATGGATGAATTATTATTGGAAGGAATGTGAAACAGTGTGTTGAAGGCTGTGTTTTATTAGCAGAATTTCCAAATTTGGTGTTTCCGGTCAAGTGTTGCTTTCTGAATGTGAAATTTATGAGGCAGAATGAATTTTTAAGGGTAACAAGAATCACAGCTGGAAAGGAATTCACCACTTATGTAGTGGATTCCCTTCCAACTCCTGCACAAAATGACAACAAAAATTTCAAAACTTTTATGCTTTGCAAATATATCTGTACAGTTTATTCATTTTTCATGGTGTTTCAGGTTTGCAAAACATAATTAAAAGCTATCTTTCTAATTACAATTTGGTTTTAAAGATTTTTATATTTAAATGTTTAAGAAAAGTAAGAAAAAAAAGTAAATCAGGTGAGAAGAGAAAAAAAATAGATATATAGTTTTAACCAGCACCAGCACCAACCCCGTGGTCATGAAAGACAAAACTAATTTCAAGAGCACACCACTAACAACGTCAATGATAAGTAGACTGCTTTACTGAATGAAACTCTGGAAAATTATAATATACTTACTTTATTACACATCATTCAATTACCACGTTTACTTATTGGGATGTTGCAGAACCTCATTAGGTTACATGTGATACAGTAAAATTTCTTATTAAGATCACATAATATACTGGTTTTCGTAAACTTGTTCATTAAGGATATATAAAATGAAACATGTGTTTACATAATTAATATAGTAGGAAAAATTTTATAAACAATGTTATGAGCTGAACGTTATTTGTTTGGCCAAAAAAAAATTATTGTGACTGTGCAATATTACAATGTCAAAGTAGGTAATAAAACTACAACGTTAAAACAGGTAAAAAGGATGATAGGAAGCACATGCTCCAAAAAAATGAATTTACTGTAGATAAAATAATGTCAAGTAACAACTTTGTATTAACAACTATTTGATTAAAATAAAAATATAGAAACATTAAAGCAATAATAGCAAAACCTGATAATTTTGTTGAACATTTTCTAGATCTGCCTTCAATGACTCACATATTTCCAACTGCTTTCTCAGTAACTCACACTCAGAGGTAAGATCCTGAAGTAATGTATCTTTCTTGTCAAGAGATGACACCTGTAATATATTGTAATTTAATATTATTGTAATGTAATATATTGTAATTTGTCAGAAGATAAATAAGTATTCATACTTATAAAAATGCCAATCTTAAACTTAAAATTAGAGTAAATAATTCTGATCAGCTATCTGTAAATGTGAACGAATATTCTTTCATACTTCAGAGTATTATTTTTAGCCATTAATTTCAAACAAGTACATTAGGCTCACGATGAGGAAAAATCTGGAAGAAATAGAATTTAGCTTTCTTTTTAGCAACTGGAATTTAGACATACACCTGCACAAGCCTACAGATAGTCTTTAAGGTGTGTGTTAAAGGTTAGCAATAATAGCACGTGCGCATTCATTACATAACTGGATTTGTGCGTCAGCGTCAATACTTGTACAGTCAGAACAAGAAGTGAGATATGTATTACCATGTAATTATGTTTATACTGGGTATTTATATTGTAAATTTTATAACATAAATGTACTCTATTAAAATTAAATTATAATTATGGCACTAAAAAAATCATGCAACTGGAGAAGCTCTTATCAGTAATTGTGACTACGAGAATATTGTCTCTGCAGCTGACTTGAGGAGGTAATTTTACAATTTACACAGCTATGTTCAGTTAGCAATAATAAACAACCATAACATACATATTTGCAACACCAAACACAGATTTCATGATAACAATCTCAGAATTTACATATATAAGCAAAAAGATATGTACATACATATATGCATTTACACACCAAATATATTGAGTTTTGTCCCAAAATATATTCAAACATCAGCAGCTATACCAGAGAGCCTAGGCTTGCAAATAAGTGAGCACTGCAAATAGGTTAAATTATGTTACTGTAATTTTAATATCACACAACCAAACAGGGTTAGGTTGTGTTATATACTTTTAATATGCAATCAAGTTTTTTTAAAAGACTACAAACCACTTACTTTTTTATACTTTTAATTCATTTAAAACAGTAACAATAAGAAAAATAAAAAATAAAACAAGCTAATGTAGATATCACCACCAGTGGTTTATCATAAAATATAAATTCATTAAAAGATCAGTAAAAAAATGTTAATTTTTTTTCAATACTTTTTTCTGTTTATCCATCACTGTGTTAGTTGTTCTGAGAAAATAAACTCCATTTCCACGGAAGTATTTCTGTTGGAGTACACAGATAACAGTTCCAGACAAACTCCTACAAACTAGCAAATTTATAAATTCGTCATCTGTAAAAATCTCTACATAAGATTTTGAAGTAATAAACTCTGAAAATCTCCAAACTGAAACTAAAAACTTTTATGTTTAATAAACTTCATTTAAGAGTAATAATTTACACAAAGTCAAAACTTATTCACGAGTTATTCAATTACGTTACACTTTGAAAGAGAAACCATATCATCTATTACTATAATCATATAAAGGAAATATTAAAGAATATTGGTAATAGCGCATTTAAACTTACCATATCTTGTTTTAATACAGTCAATTTGTTTTCAAAGTCAATCTTAATTTCATAGTTTTTATTGACAAGCTCCTTCTCCAAATTTTCCCAATTTTTTACAGCTTTATCAGCCTCAACACGTAGTCTATGCTGATCCTCCTTCAGTACGTCATTCTCACTTCTCAAACTGAGTTACATGAAACAAAGTCAAAAAAGTTTACAGTCAAGGGTTGCATAATTTTTTTTACATGATTATGTAGTCTATATTTTGCAATCAGCTATTCGTATGAAAATTCAATATTGTTTGTTAAATTTATTACAGCATTTATTTTATTTTTTTTAATTTAAATAGTGACGGATGTTTATATACAAAAAATAATGGGGGTTCATTATGTTTGTAAGGATTAAATTTAGCAACTTGGGACAAATGCTTCAATTTTAAAACTTTCATTAATTTGTTAGTAAATCCTATTATTTCTAAAGAAGAAATAAAGGCGGTTTAGAAGTGCAAAGAATATAAACAGAAACAATTTATAAGAGATAGCTAATAATACTGAACAATTTATTTAAAGGATAAAAATGAATTATTTTTGCACCCCGATCACGAATATTTGTGGATAAGCAAAATAAAATCATTACTCTATCACTCAGACATCAGTATTAAGTGGCACTGAAAATACTAACAGTGCACCCAAACTATTTAGTTCTTGGCGAAAAGGAAACAAAAAATGAAAAGTAATATGTTTTTAAATAAAAAAATATTAGGTACCACTATCACTTGTACAGCCTGTAATAAATAAAAAGAAAAATAAGTTGGGAACCAAGTATTCCCCAAGTACATGTTCTCAAAAAATCCTTATAATATTAAACAGAGAATATTATCTGATGACAAGTTTTGGAACTCCAAAACAAGAAAAGAGTGGAAGTTAAAAAAAGACACGAGTTCAAAAAAGGTTGCAGTAGAATTGTTTCTACAAAGTTCATAAAAACCTGAATACAAAGGCAAAATTTAAAAAAATCAGCAACGTCAATAGGAAATAATCTAGCAATACTAAAGTTTTGCTCAGTGAAGTAAAGAACTTGTACATGTATCTTCTTACTACTTCATTTTCTGCACCTCTGACTTTTGCAAATATAGATTTATGACTACATTCATAATAAACACAAATAAAAAGGAAAATATTAATAGAGAATACAAATACATTACACATTTATTTCATAATATTACATGCTTAACTGTGTATTGATTTTTCCAAATTAATGTTCAATAAAATAAAAATAATTAGTGGCTAAAAGGAAAATAATATAAAATTATCAGTCTGTACTACCCTGAAAAGGTGAATGGTTCAGGTGAACCCTGGATTCATTCATGTAATTTACTGAGAAAAAATGAAAGAAAAGACACTAGTTACAAACAGAAATTTTTCAAATTGAGTGCTTGATAAACAAGAAAATTACATTAGACTTCTTAATTATATTTTAATCAAGAAAAATTTTTACCGTTAATTCAAAGTGTTGTAATTAATTTTAACCATAATGAGTGCAAAATGAAAAAAATATATAACATATGATAAATCCGACAACCGACAGCCCTCACATATCCTTCCACTACACAAAAAAGAGGACAAAATATACGCAAAAAAATTATAATGAAATCTCACTCCTAGACACAACATACAGAATTCATTCAGAAATCATCCTCAACAGGATTGGTTCACTACTCGAAAAAGAACTAAGAGAATACTAGGGAGGTTTCAGACACTGGAGGAAGAACTGTACATACCAGATAATTAAACTCAAGTTTAAACTCAAGTTAATAATGGATTACAACAGGAAAAGAAACTGAGACATGGCGATAACTGCATCTACAGAGTTCCCTACTACAAATTCTACGACACCTTGAACTACATACAAAATTAATAGACATAATAAAACTGACACTTGCAAAATAAGTCAAGGTAAAACTCATGAGGTGAGCTCTTGGAACAATTTGAGATCAAAATAGGACTGCGCAAAAATGATGGGCTCTTACCAATCACCATTATCATTTAACTGCACTCTAGAAATGGTACTGAGGGAATAGGTCAAAATATGTCCCCCAATGTACAAATAGGCAGAAAAATCAAAACAAACTTTCTTGGTTTCGCTAATGACTTGGCACTCTTAGCAAAGAATGGCTTTAACACTCTTGGCACTCAAAGCTCGACATCAGTCGAGGATTAAAAGAAGTAAACATACTGTAATAAAATCAAAATAGTAAACCCAATTTAAACATCTCAGAGCAACAGTAACAAACTTAATGAAAAACCTTGATCCAAATAAGAAGAAACAAGGTAGGTGAAACTCAAAAATTAACCTGGTATTTACTTACAATAAAAAAATACCAATCAATAAACGCAAAAATAAGACAGTACAACACAGTTATAAACACAGAAAGAACTTATTTAGCAAAAACACTCTTCCACTTGAATGAACAATCAAAGACAGACAGATTCTAGAAAACTGAATGAAGTACCAGAGGTGGATTGTGCCCAACAAAGTCATGTATAAAGACTTAGAACTGATTGCTATATCATGCATAACAGACTAGGATTCTTTATACATATCATGAGGATGCAAGATTAAGACTTTCATCAACAGCAGTAGACAGCATAATGTCGACTTGAAAAACACAAACACAGAATGCGATAGATGAGAAAAAAAGAGGATCTAAAAGAGATTTTAGACATTACAAAAAAGATTAAACAAGAAAATCAAGAACAAAAAAAACATGCTTCAAACTCACAAGAAAAAAATTCACAACAAGAACATATTCAACACTAAAAAGAACAAAAATATCAGAACAAATGAATGTACTGGAAGAGTACAAGGTCCAAACAGTCCAATCAAAGAGGCTAGGATAATGGACTAAGTGATCCTATGTGGTCATAAAAGACAATATTATATATTGGATTAACTCTCTACTTGATTCATCCAAGTGTAGAATAAAATAAAGTAAAATGACACTCACCTTATTTTTTCATAATGTCTACAATAGTACCTTCATGGCAACCCACATCAGCTGTAATTCTTCTGTAAAAAATGTTTATTACTAAATTACATATACAACTCAAAAAGACAATAAAAATATATAATATATAAGAAATACAAAATTTATTATAAGATTTAAAAATTAAATTAAGATTTAAAATTAAGAAGTTCAAAATTTAAGTTTAACATTTTTAAATTATACTTTTTAAAAAGAAATTAAAAAAATTTAAACATAAATAAATTTAATTAAAATTAAAAGTTACATAATATGACGGTCAATTATGACAAAAATAAAATAGGATAAACACAAAATATACTATTGTTTGACTAGCCAATACTGTACTGTATGAAAAATTAAAATTTATGTATTATCATTATCTTTATCTGATCTGTGCGGCCATCTATTGCTGCCCTTGTAAGTGTATCATCCAAATATTCTGTTTGCAAATTGATGTTTGCAAAATGTCTAGATTTTTATTATTATTTTTATATATTCACTTTTTAATTTATACTATTTCCAAATTGGTTTCAGTATCAAAAATAGAATGTTTATTAACAAGGTGGTCAGCAACATTAGAGAAACGTAACTTTTTATTTTTATAGTTTCTAAAATACTCAAGAAATCTGGCATTAAAAGATTATTTTTTTTTACCTATATATATTTAACCATTACATTTTATTTTATAAATCTCACATAAATTATATGAATCGGTATGATTGTTTTTCAAATATTTTATTATATGGCTATTTGCTTTATTTTATTTTATTTTAACATAATTGACGTCATATTTTTATATATAACTTTTAATTTCAATAATTTTAATTAATATTAATTTTTAACATGTTTTATTTTTATTTTTTTAAATTTATAATTTTAACAATTTTTAAACTTTGAATTTTAATCTTAAATTAATTCTTAAATCTTATAAAATAAATTTTATATATTATATAATTTAATTATCAATTTGAGTTAAATATGTAATTTGGCAATAAACATTTTATAAATAAGAATTGCAACTGAAGATATGGGTTGCCATGTAAGTAATGCTGTATACATTATGAAAAAATAAGGTGATTATCATTTTACAATACTGTACATGGGTGCATCAATTTTAGTTACATAAAATAACTATATAAGTAAAGAGAATTATTAGTATGGGTCTTAAAAAGATAGATTTTAGAAGAAATATTTTATATATATTGCAAGTATTTGATACAGGCTTCTAAAGTGCTACACCCAACAAAAGAGCAGCAAAACACATTTTAGATATAAGTCTCACCAATTTTAAGAAATGGATTTCAGCTGGTAGTACAGCTATTAATTTCAATTGAATTGCCGTTTGAAATACTGGTATTTCTACTACTCTCTTGTTTAAATTTTACTTAAATATACAACACAAATAAGGAGAATAATACTAATTAAATACTTATTTAGAAAATACTTATTTATTTTACTATTCTTATACTTATATAATTTTACTTATATATTATTTTACTTATATTATTATTTATTTTACTTATATATTATTTATTATATTATTATTTATTATTATATTATTATTTATTATATTATTATTTATTATTATTTATTATTATTACTTATTATATTACTTATTACTTATTACTTATTATATTATTATTTATTATTTTACTTATATTATTTTACTTATATAATTTTACTTATATAATACTTATATATTTTACTATTATCTATTTTACTATTTTACTTATTTAAAATACTATTTATTACTTATTCTTGATTATGACTGTCATCTCTGCTGCAATGTTTAAAAAATAAGTGAAGTAGGAATAGGTCATTTGATCATGGAGTATGTACCCTCCTTTGTGGCTACATCAAGAGATTTTGTCCCATTCACATATAAGTAGGCTAAAAATACAACTATCATGAATGCATATACTTATTACTGAGATTCATGTGAATGGCCCTTATGTCATATAATGTATAGATTGTATGATTTAATCTAAACATAACATCATGCCCGGTACTTGTCCCATCAATAGAAGGCTAATAACAATTTAAGAAAAAGTTAAAATAAAGGGCTGCCAGTTTTACATGACATTTTTACCTGAACTTAAGTGATAAAGTAGAAATTGAAAATCATTCTTACATCTTCAACAAAGCTTCAGTTCTAATACATGAACCTCTTCTATCCTTAATAGATGGTAACAACATGCAAACATTTTCATATTTTTACTATTTGCAAAGAGGGATGAGATAAAATTTATTACAGGACTCAAAGAAGAAGAAAAATTAGGTTAAGTAAAAGTAGAATGAAAAGTTTTTCAGAATTTCCTTGACAGAATTAAATATAGAAAATGACAGATAATTTAGTGATATTTTATTGAAATAATCTATGTGACAAAAAAAAATAATTTTCTATTAAAGAAGAGTAGAATGCAGAGATATTGTCCAGCAATTAATAAACCATACTTACTATAGCAAATCATGCTACTGAACTGTTTTAAATATTCAAAAGAAAATTTCAATCAAATATAATTTTCTCGCTTATTATCAAATTTTAGTTTTGTTGTAAATAAAAGTTATCTTCCCATAAATCACACACCAGCAACACGCAAGCTGAAATTTTATCCCTTGCCAATTGTTATGTCCATTGTACTAGTGTTTTTTGTGCTTGTATTTTATATACGAGGTGCGACAAAGTAATGAGACTGATGTGAAAAAAATGTTGCTTACCGTTTTAGTCATGTTTAGTGTTGTCTCCTTCAAAGTATTTCCCCTCTGATTGCACACACTTATTCCAGCGCTTCTGCCATTGATGGTATCATTTCTGGAACTCATCTTCTGTAATATCCTCCAAGACCCTCGTCACAGCTTTTTGGACATCTTGTGTTATTTGAAAATGGTGTCCCCCTTGACCGCCATTTTGACTCTTTGAAATAGAAAAAAGTCGCATGGAGCGATATCTGGTGAATACGGTGGCTGTGGTAGTACTGAAATTTGTTTTGAGGTTAAAAATTGCTGTACTGACAGCAGTATGGGATGGTGCATTATCGTGATGCAGAATCCAATTATCAGCAATGTTGGCATGGACACGAAGAACTAACTCATTTATGAAGTATTTCTAAAATTTCTTTGTAGAAATATTGGTTAACTGTTTGTCCAGGAGGCACTCACTCTTTATGAACAATTCCCTTGGAATCGAAGAAGCACACAAGCATGCATTTCACTTTTGACTTTGACATGCGAGCTTTTTTTGGTCTGGGTGATCCCGTTGAGCACCATTGCAAACTTTGGCATTTTGTCTCTGGATCGTATTGAAAAAACCAACCTTCATCACCAGTGATAACACGGTTCAATAAATCTGGATTGATTTCAGTTTGCTCTAACAGATTGGCTGCCACATTTTTCAGTGTTTCTTGCTGTTGTTGTGTGAGATTTTTGGGGACCATTTTTGCACAAATCTTTCTCATACAAAGATCTTCAGTTAATATTAGACGAACCCCGTTTCTCGATTGATGCTGAGTTCTTCTGCAATCATTTTCACGTCTCTTCGATCAGATCGTATGATTTCACGCACCCTGGTCAAGTTGACATCTGTCTGTGAGGTTGATGGTCGTCCACTGCAGTCTTCATCTTCAACATTCGTTCTGCCTTCACTAAAAATTTTATGTCACCAAAAAACTTTCCAAAAGCCTTCTGAAGCTTACCATAAGTTGTCGTCGCGTTTTCACCCAATTTAACACAAAAAGAAATGGCATACCGTTGCGCAATATTTTGCGGTTACATTTCTGTGACGAGAGACACAAACATGTGTTCGGTTATTACAGCACAACTCACGACTGAGAAGTTGCATCAATGTGCCGCTTGGACTAGAAGTATCTTATAGATCAAGGTCAAAGATTGTGTGCCTACGCAAGCTGCACGGTTGTCACATCTTGCAAAGAAAAATCAGTCTTATTACTTTATTGTCGCACGTCGTAAATGTGTCATGTTGTTAGATATCGCATGATGCCATCTGGTTTGATAGTACAACACTCATTATCCCCCCCCCCAACCAAGCAAACATGAGTAAAAACATTATATTAGCATTTCTTTTATCACATTTTAACTTTTATATTATGCAAAATAATAAATAAATAATTAAATAAATAAAAGTGTTAGTTTTGGAAAGTAGTGAATAAATACGACCCACCGGGTTGGTCTAGTGGTGAGCGCGTCTTCCCAAATCAGCTGATTTGGAAAACAAGAGTTCCAGTGTTCAAGTCCTAGTAAAGCCAGTTATATTTACACGGATTTGAATACTAGATCGTGGATACCGGTGTTCTTTGGTGGTTGGGTTTCAATTAACCACACCTCAGGAATGGTCAAAATTAAAACCAAATTAAAACTAAATTAAAACCACAGTGAAAATAACAAATTTTTTATTTGTAACAAGTACTTGCATAGTAACGCTATTTCTCCACATAGTCGCCACTCCAATTTAGACATTTGTCATAGCGTGGTACCAACTTTCCAATACCCTCGTCATAGAACAGAGCCGCCTGTGTTTTCAGCCATGTTTCTATGCTGGTCTGCAGCTCGATGTCTGTGCCAAAATGTTGTCCTCCTAGCCAGCGCTTCATGTGAGCAAAGAGGTGAAAATCTGATGGAGCCAAGTCTGGGCTGTATGTTGGGTGATCAAACACCACAATGAAAATGCTGCAGGAGCTTCTTTGTTACAGCTACAGTGTGCAGCCAAGCATTGTCATGGAGAAAGACAATGCCTGATGACAACATTCCTCTCCACTTATTCTGATTTGCTCTTTGTAGATGTTGAAGAGTCATGCAGTATGAGGCTGCAGTGATGATCGTGATTTTCTCGAATTTCCTCATCCACTCGCTCCACGAAATCATCGGTTGACACTCACTTCCTTCCCTGACCGCATACGTCCTGTTTTAAAGTTCCTGCACCATTGTTGCACTTTGCTGTCAATCATTGAAGTTTCACCGTACACATTACTTATTCGTCTATGAATTTCAGCTACATTACACCCCTCAGCCTGAAGAAATCGAATTACCGCACGCACTTCACACTTAGCAGGAGATGCTATTGTTGTAGACATGTTTGTGTGCTAGCTGCGTGTTCAGAACTAAATGAAGTGACGCTGCGTTATTGAAGGTCATACTAGAGACCCTGCGCAACACATATGCGCAAAGGTTCGTCTGATTTTTTCACGAGTTTTTATTTCGCGACCAATCGAACCTAGAAAAAAATAATCCTCGTACATTATCACTTAGTCTGTAGATTAAAAGTGAATAAATACATTATTATATCACTTATTTTTCATATGCAGTCATTATGATTGCATACTAACTGCATGACAGAAATTGGAAAAGTGTGACCTTTTTTTAATTTGTAGATATAGATTTATTTAACGTGTAATGTAATACATTTGTAATTTATTACAAAGAATTCTCCTTCTGCCTCCCCTACTTACAACTCAACACAATTCATAGGTTTCACTTATTTTCTGAATAAATGTATTTACACAAAACATTTTTCTGTTAACCGAAGACCTTGTGCAAAATAAACTACACATGAATAGCACAATAATAATCTCAAAATTAAAGGTATAGTAATTGTCGCATTAAAACTAAGTTAAAAATTAATTTATGTTAGGTAAAAATCACAAGGAATACATACGATTTGTTGTCCAGTTCTAATTTTGCATTCATTTCATTAAAACATTTTAATTTAGCTTTAATTTCTTCACAGTTTTTGTGTGATTCTACAAATACATTGTTCTCTTTTTTAATCAGTCTCAGTTCCTCAATTGTTTTTTCGTCTGATAATATCTGAGAATTTAAATTAGACAATTCAGTTTTATAATTAGCAATTTCTTCTCCTAAATCTGTCAATTTCTTATTACTAATAGTCAGCTCATACTTTAAGGTTTCTATATTTTGTGTTAGCAGAGAATTGCTACCAGTGAGTTCAGATATAACACATTCATTTGAGGCCTTTAAATTTTTCAGTTCTTGAACTTCTGCTTTTAAACCTTCTGAAACTGTTTTTTCTAGCTGTAAAAAAGAAAAGCAGATTTTCCATGTAAGAGTGGTTAAATGATTATTTTATCATTTTTATTTTAATCATTTAATATACCTGTTAAATATTATAACTCATTACTGAAATTTTTTCATTTTTAAAATATCTTACTTCATGAAATTAATTTTATAAACAAGGGTTAAAAAATATTTTTCCAAAATAAAATTATTTCTATCAGATTATTTCCAAATTTAATAAGATACTAATAATAACTTTCTCTTTCATAACATTCAGCTATATTAAAAAAATAAACTAATGCTAAGGTATAAAAAATATCAGCTAGAATAAACTCTCATTTAAAGCTGGACATGCTGTCAAGCTTGTAAATGAGCAGCTGTAGCTGATGTCAGTTTCCTGTAATGTAAAATTACTCTCCAAAATTCACACAATATTAAACTGCTATCCTAATTCAACCCACAAAATCAAAATAATTGATGTGCCAAGTAGAAGGCTAATATCGTGTTTGTAATTAATCATACAAAAGTAACAATAACATTAAAAACATAATAGCAGCAAAACCTGATAATTTTTTTGGACATTTTCTAGATCCATCTTCACTGCTGCATACATTTCCAACTGCTTTCTTAGTAGTTCGCACTCAGAGGAAAGATCTCGCAGTAATCCATCTTTCTTCTCAAGAGAAGATACCTAGAATGAATTAACAATCACAAACAGTCAGTTTTACTAATATAATATATTTTATGACAAGATAACAAGTAATAATTATGATGCATAGATATGAATATGCAATAACCTTATTTTCATCTTTAAACTAAGAACACGGTTCATTCATTTACAAACCCAATACCACATACAACCACTGTTATTCACTATGTGAAATCGTTAGGATATTTTAAGTAGGAAATAATAGTTCCTACTATATATATATATATATAATATATATGTATATATATATAATATATATATATATGTATATATATGTAGTAGCGGAGGTTTGCTGCTTGAAGCAAAAACTGAATGAATTGAAATAATGAATTGTGAGCTGAGAGTGTATCACTGTCTGAGCCGGGGTTGAACTGATTGATTACAAACATCTAAAAACCAATTTCTAAATTGAGTTTCATTCGGAATTTCAAGGGTTAAAATTGATTTTTGAATTTCTTTGAAACCCTGTGTTTTTTTATTTCTCTGTAACAAATACTATCAACCTGATTTTTAGAGAGTGTAATCTTCATATCAATATCTAAATTTTTCTTAATACCTGAAAAGGTATTAAGTAAAAAGAGTTTTGAACGATTGTTAATTTTCCTAATTAAGATTATTGTAGATGAGATATTCAGTATATATGGGCTTGAAAATACTTTTGAATTTTTTAAAATTCTGATTTCTTTTTAAGGCATGCAAGGGCATGTTAGCACTGTGGCTAAACCAACCAACACAGCCACTGCCACCATTATTGTATGTGTGACTGGCTGCACCTGCCTCCGATTACCTGACTACATAAACATAAAATAAAAAGATTGGGTGCTATGTGAAATGCATGTAATCATACAGCATGGGTGAAGATGCGACGAACCGATTTAAATACGTTGTGGGATTTCACTTGCATATTATTTTTATTTATATATGATGGATATCTTTAAAGAAAAGACCGCTGGGAAATTTCTCTTAAGGTTGGCAATGTACAAAGTAATGCACACACTACATTATTTGTCTGTAAGTTGTCACATTGTAGTATCTTTGATTATGTGTGAGTTGTTACGTTATAAAATGAACATGTAAACTGATGTTGCTGCCAACTGTGAAATACATGAGGTCATGTTTTTAAAGCACCAAAATGTTATGCCGGCTGAAATTCATAGATAGTTGGTTGCTGTGTAGTGATAATGTAATGAATGAAAGAATGTCCAGAACTGGTGTGAAAGGTTTAGAAATAACAGAATTTGTGTGCATGGTGTATGTTCGGGGAGGTTCTCAATAATCACAGAGTACATGTTGAAACATGTCTACGATGAAATCAGAAAAGAATGTTACTCAATCATTTCCAACCTGGCCCTTCTTTTTCCTGATGTTTCAAGAGTTATCAAGTTATCGGTCGCATATTTCATTACCATTTAGGCTTCAGAAAGGTTTGTGCACGGTGGGTGCCGCACGTCTTAACAGAACATCACAAAAAATTTGAATGGGATCTGCTTTGGAATTTTTGATGTGCTACACAGAAAAAGGTTGAGTTCCTTAATTCAACTGATATTGGTGATGAAACATGGATTTTGTATTACATGCCACATGGAAAATGACAGTCAAATGAATAGCATCATCCTCAATCACAAACAAGACTGACACAGGTCAAGCCACAGCCATTCGGATGCAAACTGATGACCACAGTCTTTTGAGATCAGTTTGGCATATTGCTAATTGATTTCAAGCCACATGGAAAGACTATAAATGCAAAACCTATCTAAGTTTTGGCGTGCCATTCAATATCAGCGATGTGGGCGGCTGACTGACTGCATCCTGCAGCATGATAATGCATGTCCACATGTTGTAGGTCCGACCCATGATTTACTGAGAACATTTGAATGGAAAATTTACAATCACCCACCCATATAGTTCGAACTTAGCTCCTTTTGCTGATTACAATTTGTTTGGGAAATTGAAAGAATTTTTGAATGGAAACCAACTCACAGGCGATTGTGAACTTAATAATGTTGCTAATCAGTGGCTAAGTGGACTGGTGGCAGAAAAATATGACAAGAGTATATTGAAGCTGGTGTATTGCTACAATAATGTCTTAATTCATGTGGCGATTATAAAGAGAAGTAGTGTAAGGTATGTAGTTAAATAAAAAATAATTATAAAGTTTTCAGAATAAATGTTTTTACAATGAAAGTCTTTACATTAGAGATAACCTCTCATATTATTTTCAAAAAATTACAAATAAACATAATCACAATAAATATCATAAATACATCAATCATGAACAAATCTAGTTAATGTATTTTTAGCTTGTTTGCTAAAAGTAGATTAATGGATCACAAATTAATACATCATTCAATACCTAATCATTTCTTCTACTATAATATGATTTTGAGAACTTTGTTACTGCACCTATTACCAATTTTTTTAAAACACACAATTTCTACCAATCATGTTTCCATAGACATATAAATCAAAATGGAAACCTAAAAAGAGAAATGCAAAAATAAAGGAGTAGGGAAAAATGAATGAAATAACATTTAATAAAAATTGTTTAACTACATTAAACTGCTATGCTTTTGCCCATGGTGCCTTTGACCATTTTTGAATTACTCTGCTGTCAAATATTTCCTCTATCTATCTAATGGTGAGCAGTATGTATGTTTTTATTTGGTTTGTTGAAATCATGTATGAAAATCTTTTTACCACAAAAACTGAATGAATTGTATTAATGTATTGTGAACTGTGAGTATCACTGTGAGAGCCGGGGTTGAACTGATTAATCAAACATCTAAAAACCAATTTCTAAATTCTTCATTCAGATTTTCAAGGGTAAAAATTGATTTTTGAATTTTCTTTGAAACCCTGTGATTTTTAATTTCTCTAACAAATGAAATCAACCTGATTTTTGGCGAGTGTAATCTTCGTATCAGTAAACAAATTTCTAAATTTTTAAAATTAAATCTTGAAAAGGGATGAAGTAAAATGAGTTTTGAACAATGATTGTAAATTTTCCCAATTAAGACTATAGTAGATGAGATATTCAGTAAATATGGGCTTAAAAATAGAGTTTTTTTAATTCTGATTTTTTTTTAAAAGGTGTGAAGGTATACAGCGTTGTGACTAAACCAACCAACACAGCCACCATCACTGTATGTATGACTGGCTGTACCTGCCTCCAATTACCCGACTAATAAACAAAAAATAAAGAGATAGGGCGCTATGGGAAATTCATGTAACCATACAGCACCGGGTGAAGGTGCGACAAACCAATTTAAATATGTTGTGGGATTTCACTTACATATTATTTTCATTTATATACAAGGGATATCTCTAAAGTAAAGACACTGGGAAATTTCTCTCCTTAAGATTGGCAAACTTGTGTTACTCATGGCCATGCTAGTAATGCACACACTACATTATTGTCTGTAAGTTGTCACATTGTAGTATCTTTGATTATGTGTGAGTTGTTACGTTAAAAAATGAACATGAAAATTGATGTTGCTGCAAACTATGAAATAAGTAAGGTCATGTTTTTTAAAGCATCAAAATGTTATGCCAGCTGAAATTCATAGGCAGTTGGTTGTTGTGAAGTGATAATGTAATGAATGAAAGAAACATCTGAAAATGATGAGAAAGGTTTAGAAATAACAGAATTAATGTGCATCATAACCTTTTTTCTGTTAAAATAAAAATAACTTTATTCAAATAGAATCATATTTTTGGCTTTTTGCTATTATTGCTTTTTATTTTTACAAAAAAAAAAAAATTAGGATTTAAAGCTATGCAATATTTCTGAAATTTCAGTACACTGATTAATTATACATGAAATGAAAGAGAAACTCAGTTAACAATCAGTTTTATCTTTAGAGCAAGCTCTAATGTCTACAGATTATGGTTTGCATGCTAGCTTTGCAAACAAAATGATGCACTGTGACAAAGACTTTCTTCGGTGCTCATATTGAACAAGGTTTTTTTATAGAAAAAACGGTTAAATAAAACTTAATAAATATTACATAACATTAAAATCACGATATTTATTTTGAAGCACACAGTACAAAACTTGCATATATTTTTCATTGATTT
This sequence comes from Lycorma delicatula, assembly GCF_047948215.1. Classification (NCBI taxonomy): domain Eukaryota; kingdom Metazoa; phylum Arthropoda; class Insecta; order Hemiptera; family Fulgoridae; genus Lycorma; species Lycorma delicatula. The sequence continues at coordinate 115,367,109 of NC_134455.1, read as the reverse complement.
TTTTTTCATTAATAATACACATTCACCTGCATTTACTCTATTCAGCACAAACAACTGCAAACAAAAGTCAATAAAGTAGAAAATAATATATTTAAGTTCCAGCCTTGTCATACCCAAAGCGTATTTGGAAGTCTGTAGCTGATCTCGATTCTTTGTTATCACAAGCAAGGATTGCTGTTAATAATATTATCACTACATTCAGCTAGCTATCTTATTTAAAGTATGTGATAAACACAGATATTTACTCAAGAATGCGGCACATTAACAGCTTTTCAACCTTCCTGATTGTAATCTTCAGCTACTGGTATTGTCATAAACTAGAATACCTAAAAAAGGGTTACTGCCGAATTAGAGCCAGTTCCAACACTCTGAAGAATCTACAATTTATAAAGACTAGATTTTATTTCATTTTACTTACTCTTAAGTAAGATTATTCTCTTGAAATGAACTTTAAAGCTATTAATTAAATTTCTTTTTGTCTCATTAATTCACCATATAAGATCAAAGCTTGCGTGTGGAAATATGAAAATAGAATTTTTGTAGTAATGAAAATGGCATGGCTGATTAAAATTCTAACCCAGGATAAATGGCTAAGTTGCTATTACTCCACCACAGAGATCAGCAGAATTGCAGTCAGTCAGTGTTGTCTGGTACAGAATAGTTTTATTTATTCTTAGTTCTTACATTCCTGGATTTGCTGTAATTACAGACTACAAACAAAATTTTACTTTTATCATTAAATTTAATCACTTGAATGTCTGTGCTATCAATTACATAGTTTTATAAAACCGATACTTTGTTTGCAACAAATTTACCTACATTAATAATTATTTACTTTCACTCAAACAAGAGTGGTTATATATTCTTTTGGTAATTCCTACCTAAAATCATTTAAACTTTGATGTCTTGCCTAGAGAAGTCATATTTCATCAACATTAAAAACGTCCTATATCCCCCACATATAACCCTTTGTTCTGTGCTATTCACTGATAATATATTTTTATTAATTTCTCTGAATTTCAAATGATGGTCAAATCTGTATGGGTAGCTTTCATATTGTTGAGTCCAATTATCAAATGAAGAATTTTCCTTCCATTTTCAATGTTAATTCACTATTTGGAATGACACAAATCATATTAATTTTTTTTAGATCATTCATTCATATTAATGAATATATAAAAAATTGTATAGTGTGAAGTTATCAATAAACCCTGAAAACAAATACAAATTAGATTAATAAGGAAAAAATAATTTCCAACATTGCTGATAATTTTAACTTACCATTTCCTGGTTTAACAAAGACAACTTCTTTTCAAAATCAATCTTATTTTCATTGTTATCTTTTATAAGTTCCTTTTCCAAATTTGCCCAATTTTTAGCAGCTTCTTCAAAATCTACTCTGAGTGTATGAAGATCTTGTTTTACGACACTATTTTCATACCTTACACTGAATTACAAAAAGTAAGTTAATTGCCAAATAATAGAAAATGGAATAAAAGTACACATAATGACAAAATCCTTAACAATAATAAAAATAATTTTTATCTATTAATGAATAAGTAAAATCACTTTTGCAGAATAATGATAAATTTTTTCAGTAAACAATTTAAATTCTTTGCTAAACTACCATGAAAAAATATTTCATAGTGTATATTATTCCAAGTGATTGTGCCATGAACTTTGCGAATCACCACATGAAGTTTATTTTTCAACTTTATACAATTACAGTACAATTTATTTATTTATTGTAACAAAGAAAAAAAAAAATACCCTCTTAATATTTGTACACAAACACTGAAACGATCAACAGATTCACAAGTAGTGTGTACAAGGTGTATGGTGCACTTTATGTTAGAAAAAGGTTTTTCCATCAAAACATGTTTATTCAGAGTCTGTGTTATATCTAATTATGTTTGACAAAGATAATTCAAAACATGTTTATTCAGAGTCTGTGTTATATCTAATTATGTTTGACAAAGATAATTTTTTTGTTTTAAAATTTTTTCAATCTCATAATGTTATATTTCATAAACACTAACCATTTCTAGCATATTTCAACAAGGCCAGACACATTTACTAAGAAAAAAAATTGTTTTCTTGTTAATAATGCAGGATACCCAAATCTTACTTATATGGATATTTTATAATTACATATCTTAATTATAAATCAAAGTTATAACACTGTTATAATCTGCTAAAAGAAGAAAATGTATTATTTATCATTATTTAAAGAATAATTAGGTCTAAACAACTAAATGGAAGCAAAGAAGTAAAAATTACATTAATATATAATAATTATATATATATATATATCATAATTTAACTAAAATCATTTTATCTTTTGGTTAAAAGACATATCTTTAAATAAAGACTGTTTTGAATTTGTCACCTACATACACAATTTAAGGAAACAAAGCTCGCATAGACCTGTTATTTAAATCAATCAACTGTTAACAGAAACAGTTCAGTCATTTGTGGTTAATTTTTTATATTCATCCATTTGTAATGACTCAAAAATTCATCATCTCACCAACACTGAAGTACAAAGAATAATGTGATTTCTGATGATAAAAACAACCTCTGCAGCTGAAATTAAAACACAAATTTGTTATGTTTACAGGCCAAATATTATGAGCAACCAAAAATGAAAAAAAAATCTGAGAAAATAATTTTTTTTCTTTTTTTTTTCAATAAATCATCAGTTATTACAGACTCTCATTTGTGAAAGTTTGTCCTTCACAAAGTGCACTTGTGTTTTTAGTGTCTCTCATAATATTTGGCCTGTAAACATAACAAATTTGTGTTTTAATTTCAGCTGCAGAGGTTGTTTTTATCATCAGAAATCACATTCTTTGTACTTCAGTGTTGGTGAGATGATGAATAATAATTCTTCACAAGGTCACAATTGTCTTTGATTTACAAACCTTTTCCTGAAAAATTTGGGCTATAAAAAGGTTGCTGCAGATGGTAACTTAAATATTCAAGGAAACACACCTTGGTGTGTTATGAAAATAGGTAAAGGAAGGAATTGGTTAATTACACTGTTACCGAGGATGCTTATCCGTACAATGAAAAATAGGCAGTAAATACAATTAGTAGTAAGAACATCAAATAAAGAAGATTATAGTTAATGTTTATTTAAGCCAAAAATGGTATCTTGATTGCTGAATTTGGTGATCGTTGGGACTACTGTGAATGCTGATGCATTTGTGAAATATTGAAAATTCTTAGAAGAGATATAAAAAAACAAATGATGAGGGATCCTACCCTGAGGGATTTTGTTTCAGCATGACCATGCTCACTCTCACAGCAAAACAGACAAGTGGACTGATAGGAAATATTTTGTTAAACATATGAGCAAAGTAAATAAAATGAAACAACTATTTGTAATGCAACATATAAAAAAGATTTGCTTCACATATTTAGATCATAATCAACCAAAACATATAGTATTACATCTTATTACAAATAAATTAATAAAAAAAAAAGAATAAAAACAATACGTACGATTCATTATCAAGAAGCAGTTGCGCATGTGTTTCATTAAGAGATATTAATTTAACTTTAATCTCATTACATTTTTTGTGGGATTCTAGAAGAGCATTATACTCTTCATCAATTAAAACAAGTTCCTCTATTCTGTTTTCATTTGATAATAATTTTGCATTTAAACTATTCAATTCAGTTTTATAACCAGCAATAGCTTCCTCTAATTTTTCTGTTTTGTTATAACTAAAAGACAACTCAGATTTCAAGGCTTCTAAGTTTTGAGTTAACATAGAATTTGTTTCACTGAGTTCAGATGTAACAGTCAGGTTTGAGGAATGTAAATTTTCCAATTCCTGAATCTCTGCTCTTAAATTCTCAGTAATTGTTTTTTCATGCTATAACAAAAAATATAATCTATTAACACATTACCTAGATTCAAGGTAAAAAAGAATCAGTATGTAAATAGCCATTAAAATAATAGAAACAATATAATTTTCAATGCATCAATAGACTGCTCTCTCCACTTGATATCCTGCAGTTTTCCATAGCAGCAGACCTTGATTACTTCCACATACTGTACAAAATTTTTTTGTACGCTTTGGAATATTTCCCTTTTCATTTGGTAATTTTTCTTGTGCACATTGTCAGTTATATTTGATGCTCTGGTTAAAAACTATCTTTTAAAAACGTATGTTTCTGATCCTCTGCTAGAAGTATCTTCAGTATATTTAGTTTTCATAAAAACAGATTTTGTATTAATCCTCAAAACAAGATTTCAATAAATTTTATGCCAGCCAAAAATTATTTAACAACAGTATTGGATTTATTTTTTATGAATTAAATTAATCAATGGCAGTTCTACATATCACTAACATGTCAATGATATGTAGAACTGCTTAACTGAATGAAGCTTGGGAAAATTATAATATACTTACTTTTATTACACATCATTCAATTACCATGTTTACTTATTGGCATGTTGCAGATCATAAGGTTGTATGTGATGCAATTTAATTTCTTATTAAGATCACATAATAAACCAGCCCATGTTTTCATAAACTTGTTCATTAAAGATATGTAAAATGAAATAAGTGTTTACATCATTAATATAGTAGGAAACATTTTGTAAACAGTGTTATGGGCTGGATGTTATTTGTTTGCCAATCAAAAAAATTATTATGATTGTCCTTCATTGAAAAGCACTGAACTACTAACTGAATTGAAGATTTCTACTACTAATGAAAATTTCATTAAGTACAAGTACAGTGGCAAAGCAGGTAAAAGCATGATAGGAAGCAGATGCTTTAAAAAAATTTATAAAAATAAAATAATGTCAGGTCACAACACTGTATTAACAGTTATTTAATTAAAATAAAAATATAGAACTATTATAACAATAACAGCGAAACCTGAAAATTTTGTTGAACATCTTCTAGATCTGCCTTCAATGCCTCAAATATTTCCAACTGCTTTCTCATTAATTCACACTCAGAGCTAAGATCCTGAAGTAATGTATCTTTCTTTTCAATAGATGACACCTGTAACCAATAAATGACCGTAAACTGTCATGTTATTAATGCCAATCTTAAACTTAAAAAAGAAATCAATTTTTGTTTATGTGTAAATATAAAAGAGTATTCTTTCATATTTCAGAGTATTATTTTCAGCCATTACTTTTTCCATTACTTTCATATTTTTCCCCATGGCAGGCCATGGGGAAAAATATGAAACAAATGTTTGCTTTAAGGCATTTGTTAAAGGTTAGCAGTAGTACCACATTCGCATTTTATTCCATAACTGGGATTGTGATGTCATTGTCAATGCTTGTACAGGCAGCCCAAAGATGTGAATTACAGTGTAATTGTGTTTATACTGGTTGTTTATATTGTGTATTTTATAACTAAGGATTTTATATTGTGCATTTTATAACTTTATTCATATAAAATTATAAATATGCCACCTAAAAAATCATGCACCGGGAGAAGCTCTTATCAGTAATTGTGACTGAATATACTGTCAGTAGCTGACTTCAGTTTTGTCCTTTGTGAAAATGCATGCGTACTCATCGTTTTAAAGGAAGTACTTTTATGATCTGCATAGCTATGTCCAGTTGTCCATAATAAAAGACCGAACTATACTATTTATAACAGTAAATACAAATTTCATGATAACAATCCCAGAACAATATTGGTGATGCATTTAAATTTACCATATCTTGTTTTACTGCTATCAACCTATTTTAAAAGGCAATCTTAATATCACTGTTCTAATTTGTAATACATACAAATAAATGTATGTATGCATTTACACACCAAATATATTAGTTTCTGTGCCCAAACAGACAAAAATGAGCACTGCAAGTAACTTTATTATGTTATACACTTTAGGTTAGGTTGTGTTATACACTTTTAATATATCTTTATCTCATGCAATCAAGTTTTTAAAAGAAACTATGAACTACTTACTTTTTTATAATTTACAACCCAAATTTTAATTTTTTGCAGAAATTTCATTCATTTCAAACAGTAACAATAAGGCAGAGAAATAAAATAAAACACAAATGTAGATATCACCAATGACCAAAGACCACCAAAAAAATATCACCAAAGACCAGCAAAAAAATGTTTGTATTGGTTAAATCCTTTTTTCTGTTTATCCATCACTGTGTAAGTTGTTCTGAGAAAATAAACTCCATTTCCACAGAAGTATTTTAGTTGGAGTACACCGATAACAGTTCCAGACTGATAAAACTCCTACCAACTAGCATATTTATCAATTAATGTCATTCATAAGAATCTCTACATATGATTTTGAAGTAATAAACTATGAAAATCTCTAAACTGAAATTAAAAACGTTTATGTTTATATAAACTTAATTTACGAGTAATACATAATTTACACAAAGTGTAAACTTATTCACAAGTTATTTAATTATCATTAAATTTTGTTTACTAAATTTTATTACTATAATCATACAAAGGAAATCATGAAAAATATTGGTAATAGTGTATTTAAACTTACCATATCTTGTTTTAATACAGCCAACTTGTTTTCAAAGTCAATCTTAAGTTCATAGTTTTTATTTACCAGCTCCTTCTCCAAATTTTCCCAATTTTTCACAGCTTTATCAGCCTCTATACATAGTCTATTTTTATCCTCCTTTAGAGCACCATTATCACTTCTCAAACTGAGTTACATGAAACAAAGTCAAATTTAAATCACACATAAACAGTGATATGATGATGGTGATCAAAGTTTTAACTTTTAGTCATACTTCAATCTTCTAAACAGTTTTTACAATTACGGGCTGCATAACAATTCTTTTTTACATGATTATGTAGGCTATATTTTGCAATGAGTTATTCGTATTATATTTTTGGTTAAATTTATTATAGCATTTAATTTCTTTTGTTAATTTACATAGTTTGACGGATATTTTTATACAAAAAATAACAGGGGTTCATTAGGTTTGTAAGTATTAAATTTAGTAACTTGGAAGAAATGCTAAAATTTTAAAACTTTCATCAATCTGTTAGGTAAATCCTATTATTTTTTAAGAAGAAATAAAGGCGGTTTAGAAATGCAAAGAATATAAACAGAAGCAATTTATAAGAGGTAGCTAACATTACTGAATAATTTATTTATTTGAAGCTATATAATTAAAATATATATATAATAATATTATAATATAATATATTATTATTATTAAATATATATATATATATATATTTTAATTATATAGATATTTTAGTGGTCCACTGCAGGCGGTGAACCCCTCACACACCCAGTATGTATTGGCTACTGGGCGTTTGGTTGAGACAAATTTTCCACTTACTCAGATCATTTATCATCCTCATACTCTGCAAGTGGATCAAGTCGAATCTCTTCTTATACATATTATATATATATATATATAAGCCTGTATATAAGCCTGTATATATATATATATATATATATATATATACAGGCTTATAAAGAACTACAACCAAAAAATGAGCACTAAAACCCATACACTAATACAAATTTAGACATAAGCCACAGAATTTTAAGAAATTAATTTCAGCCAGTATGTTAATTTCAATTGAACTGTAATTTGAAATACTGGTACTACTACTGTCTGTTGTTTAAAGTTTGCATTGTACAAAAAAAAAAATAAGGAGAATAAGACTAATTAAAATACTTATTTAGAAATTACTTATTTATTTTATTTAGAATACTTATTTTGTTCTAGAAAATACTTACTCTTGATTGTGGCTGTCATCTCTTCTGCAATGTTTAAAAAACAAGTTTAGTTGGAACAGATCATTTAATCATGGAGGTAGGGTTAGTAAGTAGTATGTACCTTGTTTGCAGCTAAATCAAGAGATTTTGCCTTATTCATATATGAGTAGGCTAATAATACAACAATCTGAGATTACTCCAAGGGTTGGAGCTAAGTACCTTGGGGTTTGGCTCCATAAGTCTCAAGATATGCGCAGGTGGTATCCATGTGCAGCAAGTGGTTATGAAGGCAGAGCGGATGTCCTCGGCATTGGTTAGGCTTATGGCCAACGTCGGGGCCCCCAGAACCTCCAGGCATCGATTGATAGTGTTGACAGTGGTGTTGGCCATGTTATATGCAGTGCCAGTATGGGTAGAGGCTTTTAGCATCCAAAGAAACACCCAGAGGTTAAATAGGATATACAGGAAGTTGGTGTTAAGGGCGGCACAACTGTACAGAACAGTCTCCCTTGATGCTGCACTGGTGGTGGTGGTGGTGGGATTGCCACCATTGAACCTCATGGCCAGGGAGAGATTGGACAACAGGGCCACAAGAGAAAGGGAAGAGGTGAGGACATGAATGCTTAAGGAGTGGCAGGCGAGATAGCATAGAGCAAAAGAGAGCCGCTGGAATTATATTTTGATACCTGATGTTACAGCATGGTTTACTAGAACACAGGGGAAGTAGACTCCTGGACAGCTCAGTGGCTGACAGGTCACGGGCAGTTTTGCGTCTACCTCCATAAAATTGGAAGACAGACAGGTAGCTGCCAATAAGACAGTGCGGTGGATTCTGTACGGCATACATTTTTTTACTGCCCTAGGTGGCTGCAGGAGAAACCTCAGGAAGATTTGGACACACCGGAGGGTGTCATGCAGTTGATGCTATCTTATGGTGAAGGCTGGAACATGTGTGGTCAATGGTTCCAAGGAGTACTTCAACAGAAATTAATTGAACACGTGGAGGACAGTGAAGATGTCAGGTGAGTACAGTGATGGGGCACCAGCTCTCGGGGGGTGGATGGCGGTCCCTTTGGCAGGGTATATATATATTTTTTTTTTGTAAATAGAGTGTGAATGAGAAATGTAAATATTTGTATGAATGTGATGTGTGCCTGTGATGCGTTGCTGAAGTTATGCCATTGACAGCAATTCCAGCATCACATTGCGTGAGGGAGTGGTATTTTAGTGGGTCCCACTGCAGTAGGTGGTGAACCATATACACCAGTATATACGGGCTACTGCACGTTTGGTTGAGACAAATTTTCCTATTTCAGACTCAGATCATTTTATCATGGAGATTAAAGATCATTTAATCATGAAGGGTTTGTAAGTAGTATGTACCTTCTTTGTGGGTACATAAAGATTTTGCTATATTCATATATGAGTAGGGTAAAAACACAACAATCATGAATGCGAATGGCCCTTATGTCATATAATGTATAAATTGTATGATTTAATCTAAGAACAATTTAAGAAAAAGTTAAAATGAAGGGCTGCCAGTTTTTACCCGAACTTAAGTGATAAAGTAGAAATTGAAAATTATTCTTACATCTTCAACAAAGCTTCAGTTCTAATAAGTGAACCTCTCTTCTATCTTTAAAAGATTGTAATAACATGCAAACATTTCATATTTTTACTATTTGCAAAGAGGGATGAGATAAAATTTATTATAGGACTCAAAGAAGAAGAAAAATTAGGTTAAGTAAAAGTAGAATGAAAAGTTTTTCAGAATTTCCTTGACAGAATTAAATATAGAAAATGGCAGATAATTTAGTGAATTATTAATCTATGAATTGAATTAATCTATGGGATAAAAAAATAATTTTCAATTGGAGAAGAATAGAAAATGTTCAGAGAATGTACAGAGAAAATGTTCAGCAATTAATATACCATATTTACTCTCGTAAATCATGCTACTGAACTTTTTTAAATAATATAATTTTCTCACATCAAATTTTAGTTTCATTGTAAATGTACAGGGTGTCCCATATAAAATGCAACCCATCAATCACTCATCCATGAAATTTCCAAAGTCAAGCTTACTCCCCTACTCGTTACTGAAATGGACTCGCCCAACATCTGAACATCGCGGCAACGCAGTAGAACACTACCGATAGTAACAACAATGCAATCATAACATTCAGCGTATTGCTAGAGACAAGATGGTGTTTTCGCTACATGAATGCGTTTTCATTGTTGAGTCTTACTTCAGTACCAAATGAGTGGTTGCAGTGCAAGATTTGTTTCGCCATAAGTACCCAGATAAACCAGCTCCTAACAAAACATCAGTATTAAGGTTAGTTGCAAAATTTCAAGAGACTGGTTCTGTTAATAACAAGGAACACAAAAGATCTCCATCAGTGTTGAATACAGATACAGTCACTGAAATCAAAGACCGATTACTCGCCTTGCCAAATAAATCGTCAGACGTTTGTCTGCTGAAATTAATTTATCTAAATAAACTGTTCATTGGGTGACCAAATAATTACAATTACGAACTTATCGCATTCAAACGGTTCATCAACTTCTTGAGCCCGACAATGAAAAACTGCTACAATATTGTCAATGGTTCGGTCGATTTCTGCGTGAGGGAATTAATGTTATGGATTCGTTATTTTTCACAGATGAAGCATAGTTTCATTTGGATGGCTACGTAAACAGCCAAAACAGTAGAATTTGGAGTGCTGAAAATCCCCATGTTTTATCACAAAAAACAATTACACCCGCAGAAGTTGGGCGTGTGGTGCGCGATATCACAGAAGAAAATAATCTGTCCTATTTTTTCGAGTACACCATTAATGCAGATCGATATCAGGATTTTATTTCAGTTCATTGCACTCTTGGAAGAGGAAGACAGACACACTGCTGGCTACAACATGACGGTGCGACATCGCACTACGCAGGTTCAACTTCTGATTTCGTTGATGAATTCTTTGGTAATCATGTTATCGGTCGAGGCTTGTGGCCACCAAGATCTCCAGATTTGACTGCGGCAGATTTTTTTCTATGCGGTTACCTCAAAGAAAAAGCTTACAACAACAAACCACTAACACTTGAACAATTGAAAGTCAATATTGAACAAGCTGTATTAAGTATCCAGCCACAAACTTTGAAATAAGTTGCAAAAACATTTACTCTAAATTTAAGGTAATGGATGGTAATAATAAAAATTACATTTACATTTACACATGCCTTTTTATTATTTCAATACCTACCATTATAAGGTTGGGTTGCGTTTTATATGGGACACTCTGTACATAAAAGTTGTATCCTCACATAAATCATGCACCAGCAATATGCGAGCTGAAAGTTTGTTCTTTCTCAATTGCTATATCTATTGTACTAGTCTGTTGTTCATGTATTTTATATAAAAATGTGTCTTGTTGTTAGCAATTGCATGATGCCACCTGGTTAGACAGTACAATACTCGTGCGTACACCAAACAAGCCAACAGTTCAGCCAACACGAGTAAAAACATTATATATTAACATTTCCTTAATCACATTCTAACTTTTATATTATGAAAATAACAAATAAAAGTGTTAGTTTTGCAAAGTAGTCTGTAGATTAAAGTGAATTAATACATTATATATCACTTATTTTTCATATGCAGCCATTATAATTGCGCATACTAACTACATGACAGAAATTGGAAAAGTGTGAATTTTTAATTTGTAGATGTAGCTTTCTAACATGTGACATAATACATTTGTTATTTATTACAAAGATTCCTCTTTCTGCCTCCCCTACTCTCAAGCTGACACAATTCAATTCATAGGTTTCACTTATCTTCTGAATAAATGTATTTACACAAAACATTTTCTGTTAACTGAAGACCTCTTGCAAAATAAACTACATTGAATAGCGCAATAGTAATTTCAAACTTAAATGTATAATAACTGTCTCATTAAAACTAAGTTAAAAATTAATTTGTTAGGTAAAAATCACAAGCAATACATACGATTTGTTGTCCAGTTCTAATTTTGCATTCATTTCATTAAAAAATTTTAATTTAGCTTTAATTTCTTCACAGTTTTTGTGTGATTCTACAAATACATTGTTCTCTTTTTCAATCAGTCTCAGTTCCTCAATTGTTTTTTTGTCTGATAATATCTGAGAATTTAATTTAGACAATTCAATTTTATAATCAGTAATTTCTTCTCCTAACTCAGTCAATTTCTTATTACTAATAGTCAGCTCATACTTTAAGGTTTCTATATTTTGTGTTAGCAGAGAATTTCTGCCAGTGAGTTCAGATATATCACACTCATTTGAGGCCTTTAAGTTTTTCAGTTCTTGAACTTCTGCTTTTAAACTTTCTGAAACTGTTTTTTCAAGCTGTAAAAAAGAAAAGCAGATTTTCCATATAACAGTGGTTGTGTGATTATTTTGTAATTTTTATTTTAATCAGTTAATATAACCGATTCAATAACTCGTTATTAGAAATTTTTTTCATTTTGAAAAATATTTTGAATTAATTCTTCATGATTAGAAATTAATTTTATAAACACAAGTTAAAAAATATTTTCCCCAAAATAAAATTATTTCAAAATTTAATAAGATACTAAATAATTTTTTCTTTCATAACATACAGATACATTAAAAAAAAAACTAATGCTAAGGCATAAAAAATATCAGCTAGAATAAACTCTTGAGCTCATTTACAAACTGGACATCCTATCAAGCTTGTAAATGAGCTATAGAGTTGATGTCAGTTTCCTGTTAGTAAAATTACTGTGCAAAATTCACACATGATATCAAAACTGCTATTCTAACTCAACCAATAAAATCAAAATAATTGATGTGGCAAGTAGAAGACTCAGTATCGTGTTTGTAATTAATCATACCGAAGTAGCAATAACATTAAAAGCATAATAATAGCAGCAAAACCTGATAATTTTTTTGAACATTTTCTAGATCCATCTTCAGTGTTTCATTCATTTCCAACTGCTTTCTTAGTAGTTCACACTCAGAGGAAAGGTCTTGCAGAATCCCATCTTTCTTCTCAAGAGATGTTATCTAGAATGAATAAACAATTACAATAGTGTTAATAATATAATATATTCTATGACAGGATAACAAATATCAGAAAAGTTATGATGCCTAGATATCGATATGAAAAAAACTTATTTTCACTCTTAACTATGTGCAAGGTTCATTCATTCACAATCCCAGTACACCAAATATAACCAGAGTTATTCACTTATTTACAATAGTTATCAAATTTGAAGTAGAAAATGTACATATACCAATAACCTAATGATGGTGAATCATGTTTTATATATACTGTTACATGTGGTTACATGTCAGTGCAGTATATGTTTTTTTGCAGTCCAGTTGTGTTTGTGTAAAATGACTTATTTGATCCAGGGGAAGACAGGTATAGTTGAGGCCTATTCTTGTTCTGGATTATTTGAAGAACCACATCAAGTATTAGTATAAAAATGCCCAAATGTCTGTATTCCAGCGAAGAGTAGCATACATGATTTGGTTCAAAAATGACATACAACCGGTTCAGTTTCAGATGCTTAACAAAATAGGCAACCTTCTGTTAGGACAGGCCACTGCCAATATAGTAAGGAGAATTACTGCCAGTTCAAAAAAATCACTATGCAAGTTATCCCAACAATATGGTGTTAAATACATAGCTTGTCACAAAATTCTTCATAAATTAAAATTGAAACCATACCACATTACAATTGTGCAACAAGCAAAATAGACAGACAATGAGCTGTCAGCAAGAGGACGGTGACTTCCACATTCCCAAGAGTTGTTACTTACGATTTTTTCCTTTGGGGCTACTTGAAGTTTATACAACTTATCCCCACAATACTGCTGAACTGAAAATGAACATTCAATGATAAATCAACGCAATTGACAACATTTTGCATCAGACGAATATCAATATGATCAGTTGAGCACAAACGTGCATCAAAGCCCAAGGTATCTTTTGCAACAATAAGTTAATAAATGAATGCCACATTTAAATAAAGTTTTATGTTTTTCTTATTTAATTTATCCATATCATTCATAAAATTTCATTCTAATATAACCTCTACTGCGATTCTGCAGCAGTTATATTCAGTTTTATGTTGATCACTATGTATAAAGAGTAAGAGGATTATTGTTTGTTCGAGATAAACAAAAAAAAAAAATACTTGGTCTATTGGTACTAAAATTTTACCCATGTTTCTTGACATAACTGAGAAGATTTTTAGATGTATTTCATCTCAAAAAAAATATATGTAGTAATAAACCTTTGCCGCTTGAAGCAAAAACTTCAATGAATTGTGAACTGTGAGTGTATCACTGTGTGAGCTGGGTTTGAACTGATTGATTATGAACATTGATTAAAAACCAATTCCTAAATTTTTTGAGTTTCATTCAGAGTTTCAAGGGTTAAACAGACTTTTGAATTTTTTTGAAACACAGTTATTTTTTACTTTCGAAGTCAACCTGATGGAGAGTGTAATTCCTCATATCAATAAAGCAACTGCTAGATTTTTTAAATAAAAAGAGTTTTGAACAATGACAGTAAATTCTCCCAATTCAGAGTATAGTAAATGAGATATTCAGTAAATATGGACTTGCAAATACTTTTTTATTTTTAATTCAAATTTTTTTAAGGGGTGTGAAGTTATATGGCGCTATCTGGCTCAACGAACACAGCCACTGCCACTGTTACTGTATGAGTGACTGGCTGAACCTCCCTCCAACTGGGAGGAAGGTGTGTGTGTGTGTGTGTATGTATATATATATATATATATATAAATAGTAAAAAGACTGAGCAAATAGTGGTACTGAGCAATTATTATGAAAGTTATAGAAAATATAATAATAATTGGAAGAATCCAAAAAGGGACAAAAATAAATCCTTCTTGTAAGGCACTGGTCCATTTAACAATCGTCTTTTATTACAATGTCTGCGGACACACAATGGACACCTGTTCGTTCTATCATGAGAAAAGGTACCAGAAGTGAAAGCATCATTCACAAGCTTCATCTTGGGTCTGGTCCCAAGTTAATGAGTTAATCAGTTAATGAGGCTAGTAGTATAAATATCTCCTGGGAAACGTTATAAAACAAATAATGTAATAAATTTCATTCATAAACTGTTAGGGTAGATAGAGAAAGATATTTATTTGCAACTTTATAATATTGTTACAAGCAAAACTAATGATTGAAAAGGCTTAAGACTAGCGGTTTCTTTTGTTAATGGGTCTGAATTCTAGTTTTCTATTTATCTACCTGGAATAAATTCCGAACTATTTATTTTAAACAATGTCTTATGTGTAATCTTGATTTATTAACTATTGACATTTATGATTATTTGATGTATAATATTATGACTGTTACTTTTTGTTAATTAGTCATGTATTATGCTCTCTTTTTATGTTGTGTTTACTGTTTTGATTATGTTATGTATTAATTGTTTGATCTGTTTGTTATTGATATGTAATATTATTATTTACTTTGTTTATTGATACTATTATCCTGATTATTATTGTGGTTTTAACGACTATAATAATCACTTATTATTATATTATTATTATTATTATTATTACTGATTTGTCTGATTATAATTATGAACATTTAAACCAATAGACTGAAATTATATAAACATTATAAATACTGTATATCTATTTTCAATTTTTGTAAAACCATGCAATTACCATCAATCATGTTTCACATAGACAACTAAATCAGGAAAAATAAAGGGGTAGGGATAAATGAAATTAAATAATTAAAAACTAATTTTTTTTAACTACATAAACCAGTATTGTTAGTTGCTGTACTTTTGTCCATGGTCCATTTGACCAATGTAGAATACTGTGCTGTCAAATATTTCCATATATCTAAATTACAATGAGCTGTATGTTTGTTTGGTTTGTTGTTCTGGAAACCAAATTCTGTTCAGATTTTTTTTTACTTTATAATTGTTTTTCAGAATTTTTTACAACAAAGGTTTTTTCTGTTTTGTTTATCTTTGTTTTTCTTTAATCTGTATAGAAGTGGGTCATTGAGAATGCTGGTCAATCTATTTGTATAAGTTAGACATCTAAATAAAATTAAATTTTTTAAAAATTAAAAGTTAAATTAAAATTAAATTAAAAGTAAATTTTTTTAGCAGCAAATATTATATGTAAGAAACAATGGTTTGAGAAGTTGTAAACAAGAGTATCCATTTAAGTAGATGTATCCATGTAAAGTAGCAGTTGAGTATCATTTATCCATTTAAATTCAATGACACAGTTTTCAACCACATTCTAAAAAAAAAAACCCACTGGCATTTAACATTAATTGATGCAAAGGTGAGAACAGTAGCACTATTGAATGGTTACATCTATGACAAAAGGTTTGGAATAAATTATTAAAATCATTATATTATTTAATACAAACTAATTATTTTTTTAAATAACTTTTGTATTTAAAAAAAATAATTATGCATTTTTCTAGTTATTTGGTCTTTACAAAACAATTGTTTTTAATTCTTGGTTTTACTGCTTCATGGAAATAGAAAATTGAAATTTGCTAATCTTATAATACCAGTTGTTTCCCTACATTTGATAAACCATTAAAAAATAATCAGATTGTTTTAACGATTGTGATAAACTTTTTCTGTTAAAATAAAACAATTTTATTCATATAGCTTCATTATTTTTGGCTTTTTGCAATTACTACTTTTTTTAAAACTATTTAACAAAATCGGGATTTTAAAGCTATGAAATATTTTTCAAGTTTCAGAGCACTGATTAATTATTATACATGAAATTAAAGAGCAACTCAATTAGTTTCATCTAGGTGCGAGCTCTAAAGTCTAGAGATTATGGTTTGCATAGTAGCTTTACAGATGATGATGCATTGTGACAAAGACTTTCTTTGGTGGTTACATTGAACACTTATAGAAAAAAATGTTAATAAATATTATGTACGAGGGCTATTCAGAAAGTAAGGTACATTTCCACCTGACGCCGCCAGGCGCACGATAATCGCGTACATATTGGTATGATCGTGCTCGGCACCTCAGTCAGCGTCCAGCTGTGACAACGGGAACATCTTTGCACTGCCCGTTTTTTTTATATACAAATTTGAAATGTGTGCTGCAATCGAAAATCCCACCAGTTGTGAGGTGCGGTCTGTGATTCGTTTAAAACCAATAGAAATTCATCGGGAACTGTGTGAAGTGTACGGGAACAATGTAATGAGTGAAAGTTCTGTCAGGAAGTGGTGCATTCAGTTTAAAAATGGCCGAACAAACGTTCACGATAAAGAGATGAGTGGACGTCCGAGCATTGTGACTGACGATCTGGTCTCCAAAGTTGACGAAAAGATTCGTGAAAACCGACGTTTCACAATAACTGAGCTTTCTCTATGTTTCCCACAAGTTTCACGGACTTTATTGTTTGAAATTGTTTCACAGAAGCTAGGCTACCACAAATTTTGTGCAAGATGGGTGGCAAAAATGCTTACAGATCACCATAAAAACAACGAATGGGGGCAGCTTTGACGTTTTTGGAGGTCTACCACAGTCAGGGAGATGCACTACTGGATCGAATCGTAACAGGAGACGAAACCTGGGTGAAACATGTGAATTGTGAGACAAAATTACAGTCCATGGAGTGGGGGCACACAAGTTCCCCTAAAAAACCAAGGAAATGTCTGCAAACTTTGTCGGCAAGGAAGATCATGGCAACAGTGTTCTGGGACGGCAAGGTGTTCTTATTGATTTTCTCGAGCGTGGTGCAACAATAAACTTGTGAGCGGTACTGCCAAACATTGCAAAACCTTAGGAGAGCTGTCCAAAACAAGCGCCGAGGAAAATTGTCATCCAAAATTTAGCTTTTGCATGACAATGCCCGACCTCACACGGCAAACTGTACGCAAGAACTCGAACTTGTTCCCTGGGAAGTTTTTCCTCATTCCCCCTACAGTCCAGATCTTGCTGCAAGTGATTTTCACTTGTTCCCGAAAATGAAGACCTGGCTAGCAACACAGCATTTTGACGACAATGAGGAGCTCCAAGTACGCGTCACTGAGTGGTTGAGATCACAGGCAGCAGAATTCTATGACGCAGGAATTTCAAAGCTTGTCCACCGCTATGATAAGTGCCTGAATTTGTATGGTGATTATGTTGAAAAGTAGTATTTTAGTCCCTCTTTCACATGTATATAATAAAAAGATTTTCTTGTATTTGGTTTTTTAAAATTCCAAAACGTTCCTTACTTTCTGAATAGCCCTTGTAACTTTAAAACCCCAAATATCCATTCTGAAACACATAGTACAAAACTAGCATATATTTCCCATTGTACAAAACTAGCATATATTTCCCATTGATCTTTTTTTTTCATTAATAATACACATTCACCTGCATTAACTCTAGTCAGCAAAAACCACTGCAAACAAAAGTCAATAAAATGGAATATAACAAATTTATGTACCAGACTTGTCACATCCAAAGTATATTTGGAAGTCGGTAAGTGATCTGGATCCTTTGTATCACAAGCTAGGATTACTTTTAATAATATTATCACTACATTCAGCTAGCTATTTTATTTAAAGTATTTTAAAGTAACACAGATATTTACTCAACAATGCGGCACATTACACAGCTTAATCCTTCCTGATTGTAATCTTCAACTACTGGTTTTGTAATAACCTAAAATACCTAAATAAGTATTACTGCAGAATGAGAACTAGTTCCAATGATCCATGAAGAATGCAGAAATTATATAGACTAAATTTTATTTTATTTCACTTACTCTTAAGTAGCATTTTTCTGTTGAAATGAACTATTAGATTTTTTTTGTCACATTAATTCATCATATAAGATCAAATCTTATGTGTGGAAATATGAACATGGAATCTTTGTAGTTATGAAAATTCCATGGCTGATCAAAATTCTAACCCATGACCTCCAGATGAATGGTTGAGTTGCTACCACTCCACCACAGAGATCGACAGAATTGGAGTCAGCGTTGCCTGATACAAAATAGTTATCAGTATTTAAATAATTCCTGGATTTGCTGTAATTATTGACTAGCAAAAAAATTTACTTTTATCATTAACTTCAATCACTTAAAGGTATGAGTTACCAACTACATACTTTTATAAGACTGATACTTTGCTGACAATGAGTAAATGATTATAAAGGAAATAGATTTATAAATTTACCAAGATTAATAATTATTATTTTCACTCAAACCAGAATAGATACATGTTCTTTTGACTTTTAACATATTGTTAAAAGTTTATATGTTAAAATATTTTTAATATTTTGTTCTGTGACATTCACTGACAATATATTTTACGTTGTTAGTTTTGCTGAATTTGAATGTAGTCAAATCTGTATGGGTAGCTTTCATAACACTGAGTCAGACTGTCAAATGAATAATTTTATTTCCATTTTCAATGTTAATCCATTATTTGGAATGACACAAGTGATATTAACTTCTTTTAAATCAGTCATTCATATAAATGAGAATATATAAAAAACTGTACAGTGTTTAGTTGTCAATAAACCATGAAAACGAATACCAATTAGATTGATAAGAAAAAAATTATTTCCAACATTGCTGATAATTTAAACTTACCATTTCCTGATTTAACTCTGCCAACTTCTTTTCAAAATCAATCTTATTTTCATTGTTATCTTTTATAAGTTCCTTTTCCAAATTTGCCCAATTTTTGGTGGCTTCTTGAAAATCTACACGGAGTGTATGAAGATCTTGTTTTACGACACTGTTTTCATACCTTACACTAAATTACAAAAATTAAGTTAATTACCAAATAACAGAAAATGAAATAAAAGTACACAAAATTGACATAAAAATCCTTAACAATCTAACTCCTCTTCAGGTGATTCAAGAGGTTAATCACTGTGAGCAAATTAGAAACCATTTTAACAAATTTAATGAGATCTTACTGAATTCCCCTAGTTTCAGTATATACATTCATCAGTAAGTCCTTGTACGGTAGAGCTACAGTTTTTTATTTGAGCTCATAGTGTTATATTGCATAAACACTAATCATTTCTATCGCATTTGTACAAGGCCAGTCACATTTATTTAGAAAAAAAAATTTTTATTGTTAATGGTGCAGCATACCCAAATCTTACTTATATGGATATTTTATAATAACATTGTTTTAAATTGAAGTTATAACAATGTTAAAATTTGGTAAAGAAGAAATTACATTATTTAAATAATAATTGGCCTAAAGATAAAATTCATTTAAATAATCTTTTAATTAAAAGACTATAGGCGGTGTCTTTCGACATCAATGTACACTCATTGGTGAATTTTGAATTTGTCACCTATATACACAATGTAAACAAACAGAGCTTGCATAAACCTGTTATTTAAATCAACCAACTGTTAACAACAACAGTTCAGTTATTTGTGGTTAGTTTTTTATATTCATCCATTTGTAATGACTACAATTCATCATCCCACAAAGAGTAAAGTACAAGGAGTAATGTGATTTTTTCTGAAAAAACCTACTCTGTAGCTGAAATTTAAAGGCAAATATTATAAGTGACACTAAAACAAGACAAAAGCTTCGTGAAGGGCAAACTTTTATGACTGGGTGTCTGTGGTAGCTAATGATTTAATTGAAAAAAACAGACGAAAAATCTGAGAAAACTAGTTCCTCACCATGTCACAACTGTTTTTGATGTTTCACAATCTTTGATTTACAAACTTTTTCCTGAAAAGGTTGGGCTATAAAAAGGCAGCTGAAGATTGTAACTTACATATTCAAGGAAACACACCTTGTTACGTTATGGTAAAGGAAGTAATTGGTTAATTGCATTGTTACTTGAGACGATTATCTGAATGATGAGACAAAGTATCAGTAAATACAATTGCAACAATTATTACCTCATTGACCAAAGTTCAAACAAGAACATCAAATAAAGAAGCTTATGGATAATGTTTTTTAAGCCAAAAATGGTGTCTTGCTTGTTGAATTTTGACCTTAATCAACCAAAACATGTAGTATTTAGATCTTATTACAAATAAATAAAAAAAAAAAAAAAAACAATATGTACGATTCATTATCAAGAATGTTGATACATTTGTGAAATATTGAAAATTCTTGGAAGAGACATAAAAAATAAATTATGAGGGATGCTACCCTGAGCGATTTTGTTTTAGCATGACAACACTCGCTCTATCATACCAAAACAGACAGTGGGCCAATACATGAGCAAAGTTAACAGCAGGAAACAACTATTCCGTATCGCAAAAAAAAATTTGCTTTACACATTTAGACCTTATTCAACCAAAACATATAGTATTAGATCTTATTATAAATAAATCATTAATTAATAAAAAAATAAAAACAATACGTACAATTCATTATCAACAAGCAGTTGGGCATGTGTTTCATTAAGAGATATTAATTTAACTTTAATCTTATCACATTTTTTGTGGGAATCTAGAAGAACATTATATTCTTCTTCTATTACAACAAGTTCCTCAATTCTTTTTTCGTTTAATAATAACTTTGCGTTTAAACTAATTAATTCATTTTTATAACCAGCAATAGCTTCCTCTAATTTTTCTATTTTGTTATTGCTAACAGACAACCCAGATTTCAATGCTTCTAAGTTTTGAGTTAATGTAGAATTTCTTTCACCAAGTTCAGATATAACAGTCAGGTTTGAGTTATGTAAATGTTCCAGCTCGTGAATCTCTGCTCTTAAACTCCCACAAATTGTTTTTTCATGCTGTTAACAAAAAATATAATATCTATTAACACATTTTCTAGATCAAGCTTTAAAAATTCAGTATGTAAATAGCTATTTAAATAATAAAAGCAATTTATATAATTTGCAAAGCATCAATGAACTTGCTTTCTCCACCCTTATTATTGATATCCTCCAGTTTTCCATAGCAGCAGACCTTGATTTCTTCCACATACTGTTCAGAATTTTTTTATACACTTTAGAATATTTCCTTTTCATTTAGTAGTTTTTCCTGTACAGATTGCCAATTCTCTGTTTAAAAATGAACGCCAGCATATCAAAAATTAAAAGGATATAGGGCTTTACAATAGCACTAAATATAATTTTTTCCTGTTTAGCCTCTGGGAATCACTGTCAGGTATTACTTCAGAGGATAAATAAGGATGATATGTATTGATAAGTGTAAGGATGATAAGTGTTAATGAAGTATAGTCTTGTACAGTCTCAGGTCGACCAATTCTGAGATTGGTGGTTAATTCAAAACCAACCACCAAAGAACACCAGTATCCACGATCTAGTATTCAAATCCATATAAAAGTAACTGCATTTTCTAGGATTTGAATTTTGGAGCTCTTGACTTCGAAATCAGCTGATTTGCGAAGACGCATTCACCACTAGACCAACCTAGTGGGCTCCACTAAACATACTTATACAAAGAACAGTAAACAGATAAAAACTGTTATTAATAGGGAACAAAAATCTAATTTTCCATACAATTTTTCTACTTATTTCATAGAAATAGATAGTACTTTAATTTTTCAGTGAGAACTGATAGTTTCTAATAGAAACTATATACTTCAATTTCTAAAAACTGACTTTTCTGAAAAGGGCTCGAATTATTTTAATCAACCAAAAACAATTTTGCTGCTTATGTGGATATTGTTTTATACATAGATTTATTATTATTTGATATTTTTGAGTAACTTCTCTAAGGAAATAACTAGCCATAGTATGAAATTTATTATTATTTTACTAAAATAATAATACTCAGGATAAATATGTCAATTGATTAAAAATAAAAAGGTTTATAATAAATAAAGGTTTAATAAAAAGATTGATGAAATAAGAATCAAACAATCAAACTAAACAAAAAAAATTGATAAGGTACTTGAAAGGTGAACTTCTTTTCTAAGTAAATGCAGTAAAATATGAATTCATTATAAGCTTATTTTCACTTGCATGTTGTTAAAGATAATGAATATTACTTTTATTATTTATTTCATATAGGCTATCAAAAACATATTTAGGAAAAAAGTCATATTTGCAGGTTGTTTTTATTATTGAGATTTATTTTAAACTTGTTAATAAATTATTTTAGAAAAAACACTTAAAAGTTTATGTTATATTCGTAAAATTTACCAATAACTATACAATATTACCCAATTATTAATAGCCCAGTCAAATTAGACACAAAAAGGTCAATCAAGAGAAATAAATCCTGGAGATTTGAAAATTAGAACAGTTGTTCCTTGTTAGAGTTTGAAGAAAATAGAATAAAGATGAGTGGCGAGTGAGCATGAGGGGTGAGGTTTAAAGGTGACTTTTTTTAGTTTTTTGCTCCTATCTCCTATTTCACTTGTAATGAAAAATTGTATACATAAAAATTAAAGCTGAAAAAATGTCCTATAATATTTCCTTCTTCTAGCTCACCCCTACCAATCAGGATTATTTTTTTTAAAACTTCAGTACCATGGAACAAACTGTGCCAATTTTCAAAATGCCCAGGATTTTATTTCACTCATTTTGTCTAGATTGACTGAGCTATAACTGAATTTTCTGTTAAAATGAATTTTATAAAAAAAAAAATAATATACAAATCAAAAACACCTCACCTCATAGAAAAGTATCCACCAAAGTTAAAATAATATAGTATATATAATAATATTAGTTAAAAATTAAAAAGTAAAGATGAACAGCACAATTACAGAAATTGTTCTATAAGCTATATTTCAATATGCTTGCCTCTTCACAGCTGACATAGGCACAAAAAGCTTCATTCAGTGAAGCTTTGGAAATGATACTATTCTTTATTTCAAATCATTCAATTACCATGTTTACTTATTTGGAGGTTGCAGAACACCATTGGGTTGTATGTGATGCAGTTAAATTTCTTATTAAGCCCATGTTTTTGGAAAGTTGTACATTAAGGATGTTTAAAAAGAAACAAGTGTGTTTACATCATTAATACAGTAGAAAAAATTTTGTTAATGTTATGAGTTGGATGTTATTTGTTTGTTTGGCCAGCAAAAGATTTAATACATTGAAAAACACTTAACAAAATTATACATTTAATAAAACTACTAACAAAATTTCATTAAGCACAAGTACAGTGAAAAAGCAGGTAAAAGCACATTACGAAGCAGATGCTCCCAAAAAATGAATTTACTATAGATAAAATAATGTCAGGTGACAACTTTGTATTAACAGCTATTTAATTAGGATAACAATACAGAAACAATATAGCAATAATAGCGAAACCTGATAATTTTGTTGAACATTTTCTAGATCTGCCTTCAATGCCTCAGATATTTCCAACTGCTTTCTCAGTAATTCACACTCTGAGGTAAGGTCCTGAAGTAACATATCTTTCTTTTTAAGAGATGACGCCTGTAACCAATAATAAATGCCATAAACTGTCACGTTATTAATATATTCCAATTTGTCAGAAGACATTCGTATTCATAGTTAAAAAAAATGCCAATTTAAAAAACTTAATTAAAGTAAACAATTTTAGCTATCTGTAAATGTGAAAGGGTATTCATTCACATTTCAGAGTATTATTTTTAGCCATTACTTTCAAACATGTACATTAGGCTTGCCATGAGGAAAAATCTGGAACAAATAGAATTTGGCTGTGTTTTTGGCAAACAGAATAGAGTCTTAACTCAATTTTTGTTAAGACTCAGTGTTATTTAAAGTACTTATTTAATTTTTAAATACTCTTATAAATGTTCAATTTTTTGTTGCTCCTTTTTAAAAGTTGGAACTTTAATTTTTATTTAATATAGGACTTTTTAAAGATCTTTGGCTTTGGTCAGATTCACTCCAATCTTTAGACTGTTCAGATGCACTCCGCTCCTGACAAATCAGCAGCTCCACCAACATTACATAAGTAAGCTCTTCACTACATTATTGTCCAGTTCTACACCAGTTCAGTTCCAGTTCTAATATTCAGTTCATTTCACGTACAAAAATATTTACAGCTGTAATGAAACGGTTAAAATTAATGTTATATTTTAATCACATTCAAACAATTAATGTTATATGTATAAATAATATTTCAATCGCAATAAAATATATATAATAACTTAAACCAGCACCACTTTTCATCATACATCATTTTTTGGTTCTCTGGGCCGGATATACATCAATCATATCAACATTTTTAAGAATTCTACATTTTTTTCAATCTACAAGAACTGCGGACAATTTAAAACAAAAAAATCATTCAAGAATTACCAACTTTGGTCTTCTGGCATTACGGATATAATCTACAATCTTTCAAGAATCTTCAAAAAACTTCATACAACCAGGGATGGCAACAATTATATCTACACAACATTATTTATCGTAATATCTTTTAATTTATTATTACATTTAATTTCCATTGTTGCATCATTATTATCATATCATTTAATTATTTCAAATTATCAATAATTTACATTAATTTAATACTATTTTGGAAATGGAGAAATTAATTAAAGATGATTAGTTAAGGCCTCAATAACTAGGATTGGAACATTTACTCACAATTATGATCCTATACAAGGTGATATTGCCATCTTATAAATTAAGTTAAGGAATCTTCTTATTGACTAGGTTGTAGAATCTGATCATATACAAATTGAAGAAGATTTGTGTACTATAAAATCAGAAAAAATCTATCAAGAAGTTAGACCAATTATATCAATTAAACAAAATTACAGCCAATTAATATGCCTGTACTTAAAGGTAATGTGTTAAGAGTGGCAGCACAATTTTAATATACTTATTGATTTAGTTCATAAAAGAGATGACTTGAATAATATAAAAAAATTACACTACTTACATTCATATTTGAAGGATGAAGCTTTAGCTATCATTAAAAATTTACCAGTGAGAATTAGAATTAGAATTGTTAAAAATACGAGTTGACAACAAATATATAATTGTATGTCATAATGCTGAGTGCATTATAAGATTCTATAAAAAAAGAATCCGTAAATAATTTATTAATGAAATATATGTAAATTCACTTGAAGCAATACAACTTCCTATTAACACATGAAATTATTGTCATCCAATTTCTAACATCAAAATTGGACTATAATACTTCAAGATTATGGAAGGAAAGGTAGTCAAATCAAAGATTTCCTACTTTTAAAGATTTTATAGAATTTCGAAATTCTAAACAACTTTTAGAAAATATTAATCCATCCACATCAAACACACAATTGAGTAAAGATAACGAAACCAAAATAATAATGTCATAAAAATACAACCCAATCTTTAACCAAACGTTTTAATTTAAATCCTACTAAACAAGACAAAAGACATAATATTAGTTACTATACAAAATCCAATTTTAATCAATGTTCATTTTGTATAATGCAAATCATTACATACTTCAATGTGAGATATTTTTAAATTTGTCTATTGATGATCGTAAAAACTTTTTGGCAAATAATTATTGTTTTAATGGTTTATGTGAGGGCCATTCTATTAATCAATGTTATACAAAAAGTCTGTGCAAGATTTGTGGAAAGAAACACAATAGATTCATTCATATGGACAAAATTAATCATTCTAAGACAGAAAGCCAAAGTATAATTTATTGTTCATTTAAAAATCAATCAATCGAAAATATAGTTCTGTCAACAGGTGTTATGTAATACTAATGACATATATGGTAATCATTATTCATGTAGAATCTTATTAGATTCTGGTAGCCAGGCAAATTTTTGCACGTATAAATTAGGCCGAAAATTAATCAAACTTAATAAAAATGATCTATCAATTTCAGGCATAAATAACTCATTTTCTCAATCCAAATACAATGTAACACATTACACACTCGATAAAAGAATGTTTCATTAAAGGTAAAATGTGCTGTTTTACCTGATATATTTGACTGCCTTCCATCAACTTGCATTTAACATTCCAAAACTTACATTTTGCATCTTAATCTTCCTCATAATACATTTTTAGCAGATCCCAAATTCAATATAGCAAATAATATTGACTTGCTGATTGGAGCTCAATTCTACTTGAGTCTTATCCTTTCTGGGAAATTCATTCGTAGTTTCAGATATCTTTTACAGGAAAATAAATTGCGATATATAAATACCAGTTGCCTTCCTAATAACATTAAAGGCAACAATAATGTCACATCTTTTCTTGTACGAAACGATCATAAAAATCTATCAAACATACTTGAACAATTTTGGAAAATCGAAGAAATTACTTCTGATGCTTCAGGAAACGAAACCTCAACATGTGAAAAACATTTTCAAAACAGTACTACTTGAAACAATCACGGCAAATTTGTCATGTTACCACACAAAAATAATAACATTCAGATAGGTGATTCCTTAATCAGTGCTAAGAATAGATTTGAATCTTTGGAAAGAAAGCTAAGCAACAATTCCAACCTCAAAAAGGACTATTCAGTCATTACTTCTGACATAGCTAAAATGTATCGTCAGATATTAGTTAAATCAAGTGATTCTAATTGACAATGTATACTCTGGATTGATTCTCCAGATCAGTAGATAAAACGCTACGCATTTGGCCACACAGTGTTTAATTCAAATTGCAAATGAAAATGAATTTCTACTTGCATGTAAGTCCATTTGAAATGATTTTTATGTTGATCTCATAACTGGTTCAGACAACTTTGATGAAGTTATTCAGTTAAAAATTGATATCGCTAAATTAATTCAACAATATGGTTTTCCTCTCCATAAATGGTTTTCCAATAACATCATTTCTACACATGAGCACAATACTTCTATTCCTTCAAATCAAAAACAGAACTTCCGTACGTTAGGAGTTCTATGGTATAATACCTCAAGTCAAATTACTTCTCCAAACTACTCATTCCATTGGTTCTAAAAAATACACTAAAAGAAATATTCTCTCAATCTTAGCAGGTGAACTTGATCCTTTAGGACTCATTGGTCCTATTGTTTTCTCACCTAAACATTTTATGCAATTATTGTGGCAACTTGAAATTAATTAGGACCAAACATTACCATCAATACATTACTAACACAATGGCTCAATTTATACAACCAGCTGCATTTAACTGAATCCATTAAAATAAGTCGTTCCATCAAACCCAATATTGATAGAATTAATTCTTTCAAATACATGGATTTTCCGATAGCTCCATCAAGGGCTATGGCTCTTGTATTTACATAAAAATTGTATACATTAATATTACAATTTCTTCTAAATTACTTTGTTCTATGTCAAAATTGGCACCCTGAAAAAAAATTACACTTCCAAGACTTGAACTTTGTGGTACTTTACTATTTTAGTCATTTATTATTTAAGGTAACACTGATAGACAAAAAAAAAAAATTTTTTAATGTTTCTCTAAGTGTGAAACCATTTCTTGAATTGCTTTGTTGCATACATTACAGATCTGCAAATACAATTTTTCCTTACTTAGTTTTAAATAAATTACGCTTCAAAAAAAAAAAAAGGAAAAATACAGATAAAATCTGTAAAATTTATAATTTTGCATGGCCATACCTATGTTAGAATAATTTTGCTGACTTTTCTTTAATAAATAGCCTCAGGCACATCCTGAATTAATGTTACACAGTAATTGGCTAGCATGTTAGTTTCAATTTTTTTCCATCACCGAAATGTCTTGGTGGAAACGTTCACTGTGTTAATCACTTATGTCTCCATGTGAGTGGAGGAAATTTACTTTCAAAGACATTACATCCCATAGCTTTGTATGAAGTAAAAAGTTTAATATCGTAATTGTTGGATTTTTGTTTGCTGAAAAAAGTTTTGCAAACATCTTTAAATGAAGCCCAAGCTGCACTTTCTACATTATTATTACTAATAATAATAGTACTTTTAATAATAGTATTAGTACTTTTCTACAATGAGTCAATACATCATCTTTGAACAACTCTCTTATTTCAGGACCAACAAATATTCCTTCTTTAATTTTTCCTTCACTTACATTTGAAAATTTCTGCCTGATGTATAAAAATCCAGAACTATCCTTCTTTGTTGCTTTTACAAAATTTTTCATTAGTCCTAGCTTGATATGGAGAGGGGGTAAAATTATTTTTTTGGGTTCAAGTAAGAGCTCATGAATAATGTAATATTTTTCCCATTTGGAGTTAATTTGTCTCGTTTCCTCCACTCTTTGATAACATAATTGTTTATACCTAGCTTGGCTGACCCAAAATAGCATGCCTAACAAAATAGTCTAACTGCATGCCTAACAAAATAGCTATAACTTTCAAATTGACACATATGTTCCAGCAATGATTTTTATAATTTATTTCTTTAAGAACATCTTTCATCACATTGTATGTCTCTTTCAAATGATTACCATCAGCAATTGGTAAAAATATAAAGGATAACAAATATCAAAGGATATTTGTTACCATTGTGTAGTAGAACCACTTTTACTTGAATAAACATAATCTCATCAATATTTGTGCAATAAACCAAATTATTTTCATCAATAAAGTACTGAGAAGGTTCTTTTTGTCAGCTTTGAAAGACTGAAAGTTTTGTATTTTTTGAAGTAAATTCCAACCTTGCGTTGATTTTTTGAGTTAAGCTTGATTTTTTGATAAATTGAAATCCTTAAAGTCATTTAATTCATCTTGTGATAAAAGATGTGGTTTATTGGAAGATAATTCAAAATCAGAATCATTGTCTTTTCTTCAGTACTGCCTGATTCTTCATCGCTGCTTTCAAAACATACATTCACAAGGTGGCTCAGGAACTGAAATAATTTCACTGTGAGGTACAGCCCTGATTCCAGATTGCAATGAAGGATAATTTACAGTATGTTTAGATTTTTTAGAAATTCCAGACACACTTGTTAAACAAAAGTAAAAATCAGTTACATGATTAGTTCACTCCAAACCATAGGTACACCAAATGGCGAAGCCTTCCACGTACCTTTCAGCCACCCTCTTAAATAAACAGAGCAATTAGTACATACTATATGAGGAGCCCACATCTTTTCCTGATCACCAGTGTTAACACTGAAAGTACAAATCATATGCTTTTTTAATTAATAGTGTAATGTTTTTTCTATTTGATTTTACAGTAAACTCACCAAATACATAACAAAAGGCATCCACATCATTTACATAATTTCGAGGCATTATGAAACTGCACTGTTTATAAACTTAAGACAGCAATAAGACTGATAATAATAACACAGCTGTGTTTTCAGCTATGTTTTGACCTGCACAGACATTATTAATCTTGCTCATGAAGGCTCACTCTTCAGTATTAGATATGATGTCATAATATGTGACTATGATATGATTTAATTCTTTGTATAGTATTGTTTATTTATAGCTTACAAATTATGTTAACAAAGTTAAGCAATAAAAAATGAGCTAACAAAATACAATGTAGGAGCTTAAAATGCTAACTATACATTGAAAACTGAAAAAATTCTTTAATTAAAATTTAAAATTTTTTTAAAAAATGGTGGGTGACAAAGATTTTGAGTTCATATTCTTTTTCAGCATCAAAAAACATGCTTCCTGAATCATGAATTGATTAAAATCATGAATCGCATGTTAGGAAATAAAAATTATGTTTACCAGTGTAATCAATGCCTTAAACATACAATTTGACGAAATCCTTTATACACTGATTCTACGATAGTTCTACATTGGATTCATGGACAACCATCTACATGGAAAGTATTCATCAACAATAGGATTTCTGAAATTCAACAAATTACCACAAACGCTAAGTGGCATTACATCAAATCCTCTGATAATCCAGCCGACGTATTGTCAAGAGGTTGTTTACCAGTTAATAAATTAATTATTGTTATTAAGTTAATAAATTAGTATGTCACTTTTGTGGCATAGTCCTCACTGGTTGTCAAAGAAATTGACATTACTTTTAATACTCATAAGTACTGAATAGAAAAACACAATCATATTACAACATCATTCGTATCTACTGTTTTTGATTACATAAAACTACATACTTTAAATCGCACTTTTAATTAGATTTATTTATAATGCCAAATCAAAACAATCAGAATGAATTTCTGATTCTTTAACTACTCAGGAACTAAAACCAAACTCTTACCTTTTTTATTGAACAATCACAACACATTCATTTTAGTGATGAATTAAATAATCTTAAAAAGAAAGCAAATTTATATCTTTTGATCCATTTCTGGATAATTCAGGCTTACTACATGTAGGTGGCAGACTGCAATACTGCAGTACTAGTGAAACATCCTATTGCTTTAAATGCTGAACATCAGCATTAAAAATTTTTAATCAGCATTAAAAATGTCCTATAACCCCCACATATTTTTAACCCTTTGTTCTGTGCCATTCACTGATGACAATATATTTTACTTTGTTAATTTTGCTGAATTTGAATGATAGTCAAATTCTGTATGGGTAGCTTTCATATCATTGAGTCCGACTGTCAAATGAAGAATTTTATTTCCATTTTCAATGTTAATCCATTATTTGGAATGACGCAAGTGATATTAACTTCTTTTAAATCAGTCATTCATATTAATGAGATTACATAAAAAACTGTACGGTGTTTAGTTGTCAATAAACCATGAAAACGAATACCAATTAGATTGATAAGAAAAAAATTATTTCCAACATTGCTGATAATTTAAACTTACCATTTCCTGATTTAACTCTGCCAACTTCTTTTCAAAATCAATCTTATTTTCATTGTTATCTTTTATAAGTTCCTTTTTCAAATTTGCCCAATTTTTGGTGGCTTCTTGAAAATCTACACGGAGTGTATGAAGATCTTGTTTTATGACACTGTTTTCATACCTTACACTAAATTACAAAAATAAAATTAATTACCAAATAATAGAAAATGAAATAAAAGTACACAAAATTGACATTAAAATCCTTGAAAATAACAAAAATAATTTCAATCTATTAATGACTAAGTAAAGTTACTTCAGCTTTATACAATTATAGTATGTTTTATTTAATATGTAACAGAGCAAAAATAGAATTACCCTAATTGTGAATCTGATAAACAGATTCACAAGTAGTCTGTACAAGGTGTAATACTGCACTTCATGTTAGGAAAAGATTTTTGTAACAAAACATGGTTATTTGGAGTCCCTGTTACATCTAATTAATGTTTTATGAAGATGGCTATTTAACGGGTACTTGGTACCTTGAAAATCATACAGGATTACATGAACATTAAAAATCTAACTCCTCTTCAGATGATTAGTCTAGAGGTTAATGACTAAGTGAGTAAATTAGAAACCATTTTAACAAGGTTAAAGAGGTGTTCTTACATAATGATGTCCCATACTTTCAGTATACATATTCATCAGTAAGTTCTTGTGTGATAGAGCTACAATAATTTTTTTGTTTTAAAATTTGTTTGAGCTCATAGTGTTATATTGCATAAACACTAAACATTTCTATCACATTTGTACAAAGCCAGTCACATTCATTTAAGAAAAAAACTGCTTTATTGTTAATGGTGCAGGGTACCTAAATTTTGCTTATATGGATATTTTATAATAACATTGTTTTAAATCTAAGTTATTTATTACATTCACTAAAATTCATTTAAATAATCTTTTAATTAAAAGATGTGTCCTTTAAGTAAAGATTGTTTTGAATAGCTCACATAGAACTATTATTTAAATCAATCAACCATTAACAACAGTCAGTCATTTGTAGTTAGTTTTTTATATTCATTCATTTGTAATGACTACAATTCATCAACCCACCAAGAGTGAAATACAAGGAATAATGTGATTTTTGATGATAAAAAACAACTCTGCAACTGAAATTAAAACAAATGTTTACAGGTCAAATATTATGAATGACAGTAAACAAGACACAAATGCACTTTGAGAAGGACAAACTTTCACATCTGGGTGTTTGTAATAGCTGACAATTTAACTGAAAAAAACTGATGAAAAATCTGAGAAAATTAGTTCTTCACCACACCACAATTGTTTTTGATGATTCACAATCTTTGATTTATAAACCTTTTCCTGAAAAGGTTGGGCTATAAAAAGATTGCTGAAGATGGTAACTTATGTATTCCAAGGAAACGCACCTTGCTGTGTTACGAAAATGAAGGTAAAGGAAGGAATTTGTAAGATACGTTGTTACTGGGAATGCTTATCTGAAAGATGAAACAAAGAAGCAGTAAATGCAATTGCAGCATTTATTATCTCATTGACCAAAGTTCAAACAAGAATGTTGAAAAAAGAAGCTTACTGCTAATGTTTCTTTAAGAAAAAAAATGGTGTCTTGCTTGGTGAATTTACTGACCATGGGACAGACCACTGTGAATGCTGATACATTTGTGAAATATTGAAAATTCTTGGAAGAGACATAAAAAATTGGAAGAGACCAAAACAGACAGTGGGCCAACACATGAGCAAAGTTAACAGCAGGAAACAACTATTCGTTATCGCAAAAAAAACAGATTTGCTTTACACATTTAGACCTTATTCAACCAAAACATATAGTATTAGATCTTATTAATAAAAAAATAAAAACAATACGTACAATTCATTATCAACAAGCAGTTGGGCATGTGTTTCATTAAGAGTTATTAATTTAACTTTAATCTCATTACATTTTTTGTGGGATTCTAGAAGAACATTATACTCTTCATCAATTAAAACAAGTTCCTCTATTCTGTTTTCATTTGATAATAACTTTGCATTTAAACTAATTAATTCATTTTTATAACTAGCAATAACTTCCTCCAATTTTTCTATTTTGTTATCGCTAACAGACAACTCAGATTTCAATGCTTCTAAGTTTTGAGTTAACGTAGAATTTCTTTCACCGAGTTTAGATATAACAGTCAGGTTTGAGGAATGTAAATTTTCCAACTCTTGAATCTCAGCTCTTAAATTCTCAGCAATTGTTTTTTCATGCTGTAACAAAAAATATAATATCTATTAACACATTTTTCTCTAGATTTATGATTTAAAGATTCAGTTAAGTAAATAGCTAATCAAATAATAGAAGCCATTTTTATAATTTGCAAAGCATCAATGGACTTCTTTCTCCACCATTAAGATGGATATGCTGCAATTTACCATACCAACTGACTTTGATTACTTCCACATACTGTTCAAAATTTTTTTGTACACTGGAATATTTCCCTTTTCATTTATTAGAGTAATTTTTCCTGTGCACACTGTCAGTTATATTTGATGCTCTGGTTAAAAACTATCGTTTAAAAATGAATGTTTCTGATCCTCTGCTAGAAATATCTTAAGTATCTTTATAGTTTTCATAAAAACAAATTTTGTATTGATCCTCAAAACAAGATTTTAATAAATTTTATCCCAGCCAAAAATTATTTGACAACAGTATTGGATTTATTTTTTATGAATTAAATTTAATCAATGGCAGTTCTACATATCACTAACATGTCAATGATGTGTCAGTGATGTGTTCACTGAATGAAGCTTTGGAAATTATAATATACTTACTTTATTGCACATCATTCAATTACCATGTTTACTTATTGGCATGTTGCAGAACATCATAAGATTATACGTGATGCAATTTAATTTCTTATTAAGATCACATAATATACCACCCCATGTTTTCATAAACGTGTTTATTAAGGATATATAAAATGAAACAAGTGTTTACATCATTAATATATAAGAAAAATTTTGTAAACAATGTTATGAGCTGGATGTTATTTGTTTGCCAACCAAAAAAAATTATGATTGTCCATTGAAAAGCTCTGAACTACTAATTGAAATGAAGATTTCTACTACTAATGAATTGTCATTAGACAAGTACAGTGTCAAGTACACTGTTACAAGTACAGTGACAAAGCAGGTAAAAGCATGATAGGAAGCAGATGCCTTAAAAAAATTAATTTTATAAAGATAAAATAATAATGTCAGGTGACAACACTATTACCAGTTATTTAATTAAAATAAAAATATAGAATTATTATAGCAATAACAGCGAAACCTGATAATTTTGTTGAACATTTTCTAGATCTGCCTTCAATGCCTCAGATATTTCCAACTGCTTTCTCATTAATTCACACTCAGAGCTAAGATCCTGAAGTAATGTATCTTTCTTTTCAATAGATGACACCTGTAACCAATAAATGACCGTAAACTGTCATGTTAGTAATATATTGTAATTTGACAGAAGATAAATAAGTATTCATACATAATAATATCTCAATCTTAAACTTAAAATTAAAGTAATCAATTTTTGTTTATGTGTAAATGTGAAAGAGTATTCTTTCATATTTCAGAGTATTATTTTCAGCCATTACTTTCAAACAAGAACATCAGGCTTGCCATGGGGAAAATCTGAAACAAATAGAGTTCAGCTGTTTGTTTTTGGCAACTCGATTATAGACATACCCCTGCGCAAGGTTACAGAGAGTTTGCTTTAAGGTATTTGTTAAAGGTTAACAGAAGTAGCACATTTGCATTTTATTCCATAACTGGGTTTGTGAAGGAGGTAATTTTACGATCTGCACAGCTATGTCCAGAATAAAAGACTGAACTATACTATTTATAACAGCAAATACAAATTTCATGACAACAACAATCCCAGAACTTGCATTCTATATCTACATTACATATATAATGCAAACAATATTGGTAATCCAAACTTACCATATCTTGTTTTAATACAGCCAACTTGTTTTCCCAGTCAATCTTAATTTCACAGTTTTTATTTACAAGCTCCTTCTCCAAATTTTCCCAATTTTTCACAGCTTTATCAGCCTCTACATGTAGTCTATTTTGATCCTCCTTAAGAGCATCATTCTCACTTCTCAAACTGAGTTACATGAAACAAAGTCAAATTTAAATCACAGATAAACAGTGATATGATGATGGGGTGTGGTGGTGATTACTAGGTATAAAGTTAATAAAACATGCCAACATATTTAGTTTTAGTCATTCTACAGTTTTCTGAACAGTTTACAGTCAATGGTTGCATAACAATTTTTTTCACATGATTATATAAGCTATACTTTGCAATGAGCTATCCGTATTATAATTCAATATTGTTCATTAAATTTATTACAGAATTTCATTTTTTGTGGGTTAATAATAGCATGACGATGTTTTTATAAGAAAAATAATATAAGTTCATTATATTGGTAAGGATTAATTTAATAACTTGGGACAAATGCTTAAATTTTAAAACTTTTATCAATCTCTTAGTAAATCCTATTATTTCTGAAGAAGAAATAAAGGCGGTTGAGGAGTGAAAAGAATATAAATAGAAGCAATTTATATATTAGGTACCTAATAATAATGAACAATTTAAAGGATAAACTGGATTACTTTTGCACCCTGATCATGAATATTTGTTGATAAGCAAAATAAAATCATTACACAGTCACTTGTACACATCACTATTATGTGGCATTCAAAATATTAACAGTGCACCAAAGTATTTAGTTCTCGTCTGAAAGGAGATTTAAAAATGAATGGTAATATAATTTCAAAGGAAAAAAATATTAGGCATCACTCTTGTACAGCCTACAATCAATAAAAATAAAAAAGTTAAGGTTAGAATAAAATATTTCCCAGATTAATACACATTCCCAAAAATATCTTCTTTATAATATTAAACACTCAGAATATTATCTGATGACAGCTTTGGAATTCCAAAAATGAAACAGTGAAATTTAAAAAAAAAACTAGTTTGAAAAAGGTTACAATAGAATTGGTTACAATATAAAAAATCAGCAACAATGACTATAGCAAATAATCTAGCAATACTAAGGGTTTCTCTCTGTGAAGTAAAGAAATTGTACATGGTATCTTCTTACTACTTCATTTTATGCACCCCATACTTGTGCAAATATAGATGAATGACTAAATTCACAGTAAACAATAAAGAATAAAAACACCTTACACATTTATTTCATAAGCTTACTTGCTTAATAACTGTATTTTTCTAAATTAATGTTAAATAAAATAATCTGTACTACACATTTCAAATGGAGCACTGGTTAAACAAGAAAATTACATTAGACTCCCTAATTAGATTTTAATCAAGAAAAATTTTTACTGTAAATTTGTAAAGTGTTAAAATTCATTTAAACCGTAATTCTCATCATGGGTCCTGCAGACCAACGATGAGAATTTTGTGTTTGAAATGTAGGTGTATATATATATATATATATATAAATCACCTTCCCAGGTAGAGTGATGCAATAATAACTTCATACAAGAATTCAAGTCTTAATCCCTAAGAATCTATCTCAACACTCACACAAAAACATCTAATAATATGATGTTATACATTTAATAATATGTTTAATAATATATTAAACGCCCATGAACCCACTAATGAAAAAAATAACTCTCCAAAAGACCATAAAGAAACAGAGAGGTTCTTGGATTTACTCGACCTAATAAAAAAATCCCCAAAAAAACCCTGATAAATAATTAATCTGAGACTTCAATGTTCATTCAGGCAGAGAAAGAAGATACTGCACATCAGCAGAAAATGACAAAATCAAAAAAAAAAAAAAAAACAGACAGACTCATCCATCTCTGTAGAAACGACAACCTAATCTCAAAATCCACATAATTCAAGAAGAAACATCTAAAACTCAAAACTTGACTACATGTACAAACCCCACCACTAGGAGATATACATCGTAAAAGTTCTCCGAGGAGTGAGACACAGGATCAGATCACATATTGTCAAAATTACATTTAAATTCACTCCCACAAGAAAGCAATAAAACAAAGCCCTTAAAACTAAAGAAAAATGGACCCTACCCCACTAATCAAGAATGAAAATTACCAAAAGGCAACCAAAAAAATAATCAAGGATAAATTCAAAGATCTAGTCAACAACCTTAAACAAATCGCCTAAGAATTAGTCCAATAAAATCTTGTAAAAAACATCAATGCTGGAAAAGTGAATGTGACAAACGTTGGAGAAAAGACATAAGGCATTGCTATTTCGTCAATCCCAAGAATCAGATAAAATTCTTCCGAAATCTCTTAAAACAAAGAAACTACCCGAACCCTAAGAAGAAAAAGACAACACACCATAGAGACAATAGAAGAAGAACAGTCGAGAGACTACTACAAAACTTTAAAAAACCAGCTCCAAAAATACGAACCTCCAACCCCTTCTAATAAAGAATGAAAACTGTAAATTGGCCCATCACAATAAAAGACAACGTGAAAATCCTAGCTAAATAAAAACTCCTGAATGGCAAAATACTGGCAGAATTCTTAATGTTCAAACCTATCATCCCAATAACACCACCACCAGAAAACATCAACCCTCCCATAATAAAAGAAGTCTACCAAGCACTGGACAAGATGAAGAATTACAGCTGCAGAAGAAAATAAGAATTTGAAACATCTTGAAACATGTAGCAAGATCAGCCAAAACTGCCCTTCATCAACAACTTGTCAACATCTGGATCAAAGAAGAACTACCAGACCACTGGACCGACAGCCCTCATCCTTCCGCTACACAAAAAAAGGATAATCTGACCCTAACAATTATAGGGGAATCTCACTCCTAGACACAACATTCAGAATACTTTCAGAAATCATACTTAACTGGATCAGTTCCAGTTAAGTATGATAAGTGCCCTGGACCGTACAGAATCCCTGCTGCGGTGATCAAAGGTTTAGTCCAGAAGACTCCCTGGGAAGTATTAGAGGTTGCCAGTTACGGTTTGGAGAGAAGAGTTTTCCCCGGGTGGTGCTCCTTCCTAAAGGTGCACCCATGGAGGACGACGCCACTTACAGACCCCTGAGCCTCTTGAATACCATGGGGAAACTCATGGAAAAAATGCTGGTGGGCCGTATTATTCGGTAACTAGAACAGGGAGTCGGGATTAGCCCAAACCAGTATGGTTTCTGGCAGGGGCGGTTCACTGTGAAGGCCATCTGTAGGATTTCGGACTGGGCTAATGAAGTCAGAAGAGGCACATAGCGCACAAGATGCATTCCATTAATG
The DNA here is from genome assembly GCF_047948215.1 of Lycorma delicatula. Lineage (NCBI taxonomy): Eukaryota > Metazoa > Arthropoda > Insecta > Hemiptera > Fulgoridae > Lycorma > Lycorma delicatula. Next base: position 115,328,424 of record NC_134455.1, on the reverse strand, counting down.
ATTTCACTTGATGTAAGGAATGCCTTTGGCTCAATCAGTTGGAGTCACATAAACAGGGCAATGGCCACAAAGGGATTGAGCTCCTATATATATAGGCAGATTGAAGACTATCTTTCCGATAGAAGATGTTTGATTGAAGCCCAGGAAGGAAGAACTCATTTTGAGACGCACGGTGGGGTGCCACAGGGATCGGTCCTTGGGGCCGCTGCTATGGTTGCTAGTTATAGATGATCTCCTGCACAGAATGTTTTGGCATATGCAGATGATCTCACGGTACTAGTTGAGGGCAGGACGGTAATTGAGGTCCAAGAGAGGGCGAACGCGGCCACTCATATCATTAATGAGTAGATGATTTCTAGGGGTCAGCAGTTGTCATTGGAAAAATGTAGGTGCATCGCCTTTACTGGAAGAAGAGCACTAGATCCTATTACTATTTTCATCAATGGAAAAGTTATAGAAAAGGTGCATAGTTTGAAATACTTAGGAGTTACCTTCCAGAGGAATTATAGATACACTGACCATATAAGTAACATATGTAGAAAAGCTAAAGCAATGGTAAAGATACTCTTTACCATTAAATAATGACAACGCAGAATGCCCCTAGAGCATCAAAACGCAGATTGCTGGTGTCAACGATAGTATCCTCGATGTATGCTGTTCCCGCATGGAGTCACGCTATAGATATCAGGTGTAACAAGAGAAGTTAGCGAGGGTGCATAGGAGAGGGCTCCTAGGTGTGGTGGCCGCGTATAGGACAGTGTCCTATGAAGCCCTTTGTGTTCTCGCCGGAGTACTGCTGATAGAACTCATCACGAGATATAGAGTCGAAAGATTGAAGGGCAGAGCAAATCAAGAGGCCAAAGATGAAGTCAATACTACCTGGCAGGAGAGGTGGACTAAAAGCAGTGTGGGTCGCTGGACAAGACAACTCATCCCGGACATCGAACCATGGATAAGAAGAGGTTTTAGCGAGATGGATCACTTTTTAACGCAATTTTTCACCGGGCATGGCTCATTTAATAATTACTTAAATAAAGTAGGAAGGAGAACAGAGGCAATCTGCATGTATTGCGAAGAGATGGACGATGCAGAACATACTTTCTTCATATGTGAAAGATGGGCCGCCCTCAGATTTGACATGGCGATCGATGGGATGACTCCCGAAGCTATAGTACCTTATGACTAGTCGGGAATCCAACTGAAAGAAAATAGCGTGTTACACCAGACAGATCTTATCGCAGAAAAACATTGACGAACGGAGACAGGGTTTTTGATTTAGGTTAGGGAAGGGAGGACAGCCTCAGCGGGGAGGGCCGGCATGCCGAGGTGTGTCGGTTCCAATGAGTCGCTGGGGACTCCTGGGGATATAGTTTAGTTTAGGGAATAATAAAACAGATAGAGAAAAGACCTTGACACCACGTCATGACACTCCAGGTATTGCGTGGTGTCTGAAAGGGGCATATAAAATAAAAGATTACTCTCAAAAAGAGCTACCGGTAGACCGACCTGCCATGCCAGTATATAGCTGGTAGGCGGGAAGGCCTATTTAGTATAAAGACACTCCCCTGGGTGGCTAATACTAACAAGTAGGTCCGGCCCAGGAGACCGACTTGTATGATAAGTATGATTTAAAAATTAAATTAAGATTAAGTTAAAAATTTAAAGTGAAATTTAAGTTTAAAAATTTTTAATTTATAATTTTTAAAAAGAAATATAAAAATTGTTAAAAATTAATAATATTAATTAAAATTACTGAAATTTAATGTTATGTATATGACATCAATTATGATAAAATAAAATTAAATATTATAAAACCAAAAATACAATTGTTTGGCCAGCCAATACTATAGTACTGTATGAATAATTTTAAAACTTATGTATTATCATTATCTTTATCTGAAATTGTGCTGCCGTCTAAGTTATATATATATATATATATATATATATATAAATTTTTTTTTCACAAATGATTTTTATTATTTTTATCCTCCATTTTTAATTTCTATTTCCAAATTAGTTTCAAAATCAAAATAGAATGTTAATTATATATAGAATGTTAACAAGATTGTCAGCAACATTAGAGAAACCCAACTTTTTATTTTTATAGTGTCTAGAATAGTCAAGAAAACTGGCTTTAAAAACACTATTACATATATATATATATATATATATATATATATATATACACACACACACACACACATACACACACACATGCATGTGTGCGTGTGTGTGTGTGTGTGTGTATGTGATCATAAACATTACATTTTTTTTATAAATCTCACAAAAATTGTATAAATTATATGAATCTGTATGATTACACTGATACATAATTTTTGTTTCCTAACATATAGTTTTGTATTTTTCAACATATAGTTAGCATTTTAAGCTCCTATATTCCACTTTATTAGCACATTTTTTATTGTTTAACTTTGTAAACATAATTTGTAACGTATAAATAAACAATACTAGACAAATAATTATATCATATATTTACATTATGTGACCTACAATACATAAACCGAAAGTTTGTCCCTTTTTTTGTAATAGTCTGCTGTGCTTGTATTTTATATATACAAATGTGTCCTGTTGTTAGCAATTACGTAATGCCATCTGGTTAGATAGTACAATACTCACATGTCCCCCCCCCCCAAGCTAAATAACAGTTCAGAAAACACAAGTAAAAACAATTAACTTTTCATTAATCATATTTTAACTTTTATCCTATGTAAAATAATAAATAAAAGTGTTAGTTTTGCAAAGTAGTCTGTAGATTAAAGTGAATTAATACATTATATATCACTTATTTTTCATATGCAGCCATTATAATTGCATACTAACTACATGACAAATTGGAAAAGTGTGAATTTTTAATTTGTAGATGTAGCTTTCTAACATGTGACATAATACATTTGTTATTTATTACAAAGATTCCTCCTTCTGCCTCCCCTACTCACAACCAGACATAATTCAATTCATAGGTTTCACTTATCTTCTGAATAAATGTATTAACACAAAACATTTTCTGTTAACTGAAGACCTCTTGCAAAATAAACTACATATGAATAGCGCAATAGTAATTTCAAACTTAAATGTATAATAACTGTCGCATTAAAACTAAGTTAAAAATTAATTTATGTTAGGTAAAAATCACAAGGAATACATACAATTTGTTGTCCAGTTCTAATTTTGCATTCATTTCATTAAAAAATTTTAATTTAGCTTTAATTTCTTCACAGTTTTTGTGTGATTCTAGATATATGTAGTGCTCTTTTTCAATCAGTCTCAGTTCCTCAATTGTTTTTTTGTCTGATAATATCTGAGAATTTAAATTAGACAATTCAGTTTGATAATCGGTAATTTCTTCTCCTAATTCTGTCGATTTCTTGTTACTAATAGACAGCTCATACTTTAAGGTTTCTATATTTTGTGTTAGCAGAGAATTTCTGTCAGCAAGTTCAGATATAACACATTCATTTGAGGTCTTTAAGTTTTTCAGTTCTTGAACTTCGACTTTTAAACTTTCTGAAACTGTTTTTTCAAGCTATAAAAAAGAAAAGCAGATTTTCTATATAAGAGTGGTTATATGATTATTTTGTAATTTTTATTTTAATCAGTAAATATAACCGTTTAATATTATTGTAACTCATTATTGAATTTTTTTTTCATTTTTAAAAATATCCTGAACCCATAGAAATTAATTTATAAACTAATTTATTAATTTATAAGTTAGAAATTAATTTTATAAACTAGGATTAAAAAGTATTTTCTCAAAATAAAATTATGTTATCAGATTATTTCCAAATTTAGTACGATACTAATAATAATTTTTACTTTCATAACATTCAGATTCATCAAAAAAACAAACTAATGCTAAGCCATTAAAAATATCAGCTAGAATAAAACCTTGAGCTCACTTACAAACTGGACGCTGTCCAGCTTGTAAATAAGCTATACCTGATATCAGTTTCCTGTAATGTAAAGTTAATCTGCAAAATTCACACATGTTAAACTCAGGTGCTATTCTAACTCAACCCACAAAATCAAAATAATTGATGTGCCAAGTAGGAGGTTCAGTAATCATGTTGTGTGAAATAGATCATACCAAAGTAGCAATAACATTAGACTAAACTGAAGAATAGCAGCAAAACCTGATAATTTTTTTGAACATTTTCTAGGTCCATCTTCAGTGCTTTGTACATTTCCAGTTGATTTCTTAGTAGTTTGCACTCAGAGGAAAGATCTTGTAGTATCCCATCTTTCTTCTCAAGAGATGATATCTATAATGAATAAACAATTACAAATGGACAGTGTTAATAATATATTCCACGACAACATAACAAATATCAGTAATAATTATGATACATAGATATATATATATATATACACAAAAAACTTATTTTCTCTTAGCTATGAGCATGGTTCATTCAATCACAAACTGAGTACCAAATATAACCAGAGTTATTAACTATGTGGAATAGTTAATAACTCTTAATAGTTAATAACTTAATATCATTTGTACATTTTTTACTCCTAATATGCTAACTTAATGTTGGCAAATCATGTTATATCTACACTATTATACAGAGGTGAGCATCATAAATCCAAACCAACAATGAAACTGCTACCCAACTCTATTTATCAATGATTAACTAGTGCGACTAGTGGATATATATGTTATTGCTGATTGTTGCGGCCGTTTGTCAGGTGGCTATGTGTCAGTGCACTATATGTTTCCTTGCAGTGCAGTATTGTGAGTGCAGTTGTGTTAGTGTAAAATGCCTTATTTAAGCCAGGTGAGGATAGCTATAGTTGAGGCTATAGTTTAATTCTTAGATTCACTCTAAGAATCACGTCAGGTATTTGTAGAAAGATTTCTGAATGCCTGTGTCTCAGCAAAGAGTAGCATTCACAATTTAGTTCAAAAATGGCGTACAACAGGTTTGGTTTCAAATGCAAAATGAAATAGGCTATCTTCCATTAGAATTACATAAGCCGTTGGCAATATTGAAAGAAAAATTACCTGCCAGTCCAAAAAAATCACTATGTAAGTTATCTCAACAATCTGGTGTTAATAAAAATCTTTTAAAATTCTTCATGAATTAAAATTGAAATCAAACTGCATAACAACTGTGCAACAATTGAAGAAGACTGACAAACAAGCTGTAAGCAGAGGACAGTTTCTCGCTGTTGTTGTGTGAGATTTTTGGGGATCATTTTTACACAAATCTTTCTCATACAAAGATCTTCAGTTAATATTAGACGAACCGTTTCTCGATTGATGTTGAGTTCTTCTGCAATCATTTTCACAGATAATCTTCGATCAGATCGTATGATTTCACGCACCCTGGTCAAGTTGACATCTGTCCGTGAGGTTGATGGTCGTCCACTGCGGTCTTCATCTTCAACACTCGTTCTGCCTTCACTAAAAATTTTATGCCACCAAAAAACTCTCCAAAAGCCTTCTGAAGCTTACCATAAGTTGTCGCGTTTTCACCCAATTTAATGCAAAAAGAAATGGCATACCATTGAGCAATATTTTGCGGTTTCATTTCTGTGACGAGAGACACACACACGTGTTCACTTATTACAGCACAACTCACGACTGAGCAGTTGCATCATGTGCCGCTTGGATTAGAAGTAGCTTATAGACCAAGGTCAAAGATGGTGTGCCTACGCAAGCTGCAGGGTTGCCACATCTTGCAAAGAAAAATCAGTCTCATTACTTTATTGTCGTACCTCGTATATTATACATATAGAGCTTTTCCACTTGAATCAAAAACTTTAATGAATTGTGAACTGAGAATGTCTCACTGTGAGCTGGGTTTGAACTGATTATAAACATTTAAAAACCAATTTCTGAATTTTTTGAGTTTCATGGTTTTTTAATTTTATTTTCCCTGTAACCAATGAAATCAACCTGATTTTTGGTGAATGTATCTTCAAATCAATAAAGCAATGGCTAAATTTTTTAAATTCGACCTTAAAAGGATATGAAGAAAAGTAAAGAGTTTTGAACAATGATATATACAAAGAGATATTCAGTAAATATGCGCTTGCAAATAATTGGGTTTTTTAAATCCCGATTTTTTTAATGGATGTGAAGGTATATGGCACTGTAGCTCAACGAACACAGCCACTGCTACCATTACTGTATGAGTGACTGGCTGTATTAGTGTATGGGTGACTGGCTGCACCCATCTGATTACTTGACCAATAAACATAAAATAAAAAAAACAGTCGCTACAAGAAACGCATGAAACCATATAGCAGAAGTGAAGCTGCGACGACCGGTATAGCAGGCCTGAGTAATGGATTCCTACCAATTATTTTAAAGTATTAGAAAATATAATAATTGAAGGAATCCAAAAAAGGCCAAAAAGGTAAACCCTTTTTGTAAGGTAAAAGTCTGCTTAACAATCATCTTTTTTTATACTGTCCGCTGACACACACAATGGACACCTGTTCTACGTGAGAAAAGCTACCACACCATGTTATAGAATTCATGGAAACGAAAGCATTGTTCCTCATGCTTTCATCTTGAGTCTGGTCTGGCAAGTAAAGAGGCTAGAAGTATAAATATTCCCTGGGAAATGCAAGATGTGAGTCTGCAAAATGTTATGACGTCAGTTCAACAAATACAGGTAGCAAGTTGTGTGAGGGCTGAGTTCTTCGAACCAGTCCAACAAGAGCATTCTGTGGGGAGGACAGTAAGGGAGCGAATATCCAGTATGAATTAAAGTTTACTATTGATTAAGGTGATACCATGAGTAATTCCAGTAAACAAGAAATACAATCGATAAGTTAATATAAAACTAAAAGTGAAAGAAATAATGTAATAAATTTTATTCATAAACTGTTAGGATAGACAGCAAATGTAGAATATACTGTGCTGTCAAATACTTCCATACATCTAAATTATGGTGAGCTGTATGTTTGTTTGGTTTGTTGTTCTGGAAACCAAATTCTGTTCAGATTTTTTTTTACGTTATAATTTTTTTCAGAATCTTTACAACAAATGTTTTTTCTGAGAGTGTCAAGGTTTTTTCTCAAAGTGTGTCATTGAGAATGCTGGTCAATCTATTTGTATAAGATGTCTTACAATATTGAAATATATGTGATTTCTAAATTGCATATATGTGTTGATTAGTCAGTAAATTTTTCTAGCAGCAAATATTATACATAAGAAACCATGGTTTGAGAAGTTGTGAACAAGCATGTCTCATTTATCCATTTAAAATCAATGATACCATTTTCAACCACATTCTAAAAAACCACTGGCATTTAACATTAGTTGATGCAAAGGTGAGAACAGCAGCACTATTGAAAATTGTCACGTCTATGACTGAAAAGGTTTGGAATAAATTATTAAAAGCATTATAACATTTACTACAACCTCATTATTTTTTTAATTAACAATTTTATAATTAATTTAACAAAATTTATTTTTTAATTTAATAATTTTATTGAAATGGCTTTATATTTTTGGCTTTTTGCAATTACTACTTTTTTAAAAACTGTTTGGGATTTTAAAGCTATGAAATATTTTTCAAGTTTCAGTACACTGATTAATTATTATACATGAAATTAAAGAAAACTCAGTTTTATCTGTGTGAGCTCTAAAGTCTAGAAATTATGGTTTGCATAGTAGCTTTGCAGATGAAATGATGCATTGTGACTAAGACTTTCTTTGGTGCTTACACTGAACACTTATAAACTGTTAGTAAAACTTAATAAACATTACATAATTTTAAAACTCCAATATCCATTCTGAAACACATGTTACAAAACTAGCATATATTTTCCATTGATATTTTTTTCATTAATAATACACACTCACCTGCATTAACTCGTCAGCAAAAACAACTGCAAACAAAAGTCAATAAAATGGAATATAACAAATTTATGTACCAGCCTTGTCACATCCAAAGCATATTTGGAATCCGCTTAGGTGATTTGGATTCTTTGTATCACAAGCAAGGATATACTTTTAATAATATTATCACTACATTCGGCTAGCTATCTTATTTAAAGTATTTGATAAACACATATTTACTCAACAATGGCACACATTAAACAGTTTAATCCTTCCTGATTGTAATCTTCAACTACTGGTTTTATCAAACTAGAATACCTAAATAAGTATTACTGCTGAATGAGAACTAGTTCCAATTCTCTATGAAGAATCCAGAATTTATATAGACTAAATTTTATTTCATTTCACTTACTCTTAAGTAACATTTATCTGTTGAATTAATTAGATTTTTATTGCCTCATTAATTCACCATATAAGATCAAAGCTTACGTGTAAAAATTTGAAAATGGAATTTTCATAGTTATGAAAATTCCATGGCTGATAGAAATTCTAACCCAGGACCTCCAGATGAATAGCTGAGTTGCTACAGCTCCAACACAGAGATCGGCAGAAATGCAGTCAGTGTTGTCAGATACAAGATACTAAGTTACCAACACACAGGCTTTATAATACTAATACTTTGCTGGCAATGTTTTTAAATTTACAAATTTACCTAAACTGATAATTACTTATTTTTGCTCAAACTAGAATGGTTACGTATTCTTTCGATAATTTCTAATAAAAGTGTTTTAAATCTTTTTGTCTAATCTAGAGAAGTCCCACTTCATCAACATTAGAAAGGTCATATAACCCCCACATATTTTTAACCCTTTGTTCTGTGCCAATCACTGATAACAATATATTTACTTTGTTATTAATTTTGCTGAATTTGAAATAAATTTCAAATTAATTTGATATTAATTTCTTTTAAATCATTCATTCATAATAATGGCTACATAAAAAACTAATTATTTCCAAACTGCTGATAATCTAAACTTACCATTTCCTGATTTAACCCAGCCAACTTCTTTTCAAAGTCAATCTTATTTTCGTTGTTATCTTTTATATGTTCCTTTTCCAAATTTGCCCAATTTTTGGCAGCTTCTTCAAAATCTATATGGAGGGTATGAAGATCTTGTTTTATGACACTGTTTTCATACCTTACACTGAATTATAAAAATTAAGTTTTAATACCGAATAACACAAAATGAAATAAATAAAAAATTGACATTAAGATCATTAACAATAATACAAATAATTTTTATTAATCCATAAGCAAAGTTACTTTTGCAGAATTATAGACATTTCTGCAAATAATAATTTAGATTGTTTGCTAATCTACCATGAAAAAATATTTCATAGTAACATATTTCAAAAAGCAATTGTGCCATGAAGTTTGCGAGTCACCACATGAAGTTTATTTTTCAGATTTATAAAATTACAGTATAATATATTTATTTATTGTAATAAAACAAAAAAATTACCCTCTTAATATTTCTACACAAACACTGGAACAATAAACACATTCACAAAAAGTGTGTACAACGTGTATTACTGCACTTGATATTAGGAAAAGGTTTTTCTAGCAAAACATGATTATTCAGAGTCCGTGTTATATCTAATTAATTTTTGACGAAGATGGCTATTTAATGGGAAACTGTTTTCTTGAAAGTCATATATGATTACATGAATAAAAATATCTATTCTTCAGATGATGAGTCAAGAGGTTAATGACTAAGTGAGCATATTAGAAACTATTTTAACAAGTTTAATGAGATGTTCTTAATTACTGATTCCATAGTTTCAGTATACATATTCATCAGTAAGTTCTTGTGTGGTAGAACTACAATTTTTTGTTTGAAAAAAAGTTCGAGCTCAGAGTGTTATATTGCATAAACACTAAACACATTTCTATCACATTTTTACAAGGCCAGTCACATTCATTTAAGAAAAAAAATTGTTTCATTGTTAATGGTGCAGGGTACCCAAATCTTAAATATATGGATATTTTATAATCAAAGCTACAACAATCTTATAATCCGGTAAAAGAAGAAAATGCATTATTTATCATTATTTAAAGAAAAATTAGGCCTAAAGACACAACTAAATGGATGGAAAGAAGTAAAGATTACATTAATATAATGTCGTATTTAAATAAAATTCATTTAAATAATCTTTTAATTAAAAGACGTGTCTTTTGACACCAATATAAATATTTTTGAATTTTGAATGAGTCACCTATATACATAATGTAAACAAACAGAGCTCACAGAGACCTGTTATTTAAATCAATCAATTATTAACAGCAACAGTTCAGTCATTTGTGGTTAGTTTTTATATAAATCCATTTGTAATGACTCTACAATTCATCATCCCACCAAAATTGAAGAACAAGGAATATAATCTGATTTTTGATGACAAAAACAAATTCTGCAGCTGAAATTCAAATAAATTTGTTATGTTTACAGGCCAAATATTATGATTGATACTAACAAAAGACAAGTACACTTCATGAAGGACAAACTTTCATGACTGGGCGTCTGTGATAGGAGATTTAACTGAAAAAAAAAAGAAAAAACTGATGAAAAATCAGTTCCTCACCACATACAATTGTCTTTGAACTTTCACAATCTTGGATTTATAAACCTTTTCCTGAAAAAATTGGGCTATAAAAAGGCTGCTGAAGATTGTAACTTACATATTCAAGGAAACGCATCTTGCTTTTTATGTAAATGAAGGAATTGGTTTATTACATTGTTACTGAAGGTGCTTATCTGAAAGACAAAGTAGCAGTAAATGTAACAAGTTCAAACGTCAAATAAAACATCTAACAGCTAATGTTTTTTAAGCCTAAAATTGTGTCTTGCCTGCTGAATTTAGTGATCATAGGACTACTGTGAATGCTGATATATTTGTGAAATATTGAAAATTCTTAGAAGAGATATAAAATACAAATGATGAGTGATGCTATCCTGAGGGATTTTGTTTTAGCATGGCAATGCTCGCTCTCTAATGCCAAAACAGACAGTAGGCCAATAAGAAATACTTTGTTAAACCACAAGAGCAAAGTTAACAGCAAGAAACAACTATTTGTATTGCAACAAAGCAAAGAGATTTCCTTTACAGATTTAGATCTTAATCAACCTAAGCATATAGTATTAAATCTTATTACAAATAAATTAATAAAAAAAAAAGAATAAAAACAATACGTACGATTCATTATCAAGAAGCAGTTGGGCATGTGTTTCATTAAGAGATATTAATTTAACTTTAATCTCATTACATTTTTTGTGGGATTCTAGAAGAACATTATACTCTTTGTCAATTACAACAAGTTCCTCAATTCTTTTTTCATTTGACAATAACTTTGCATTTAAACTAATCAATTCAGTTTTATAACCAGTAATAGCTTCCTCTAATTTTTCTATTTTGTTATTGCTAACAGACAACTCAGGTTTCAAGGCTTCTAAGTTTTGAGTTAACATAGAATTTCTTTCACCGAGTTCAGATATAACAGTCAGGTTTGAGGAATGTAAATGTTCCAACTCGTGAATTTCTTTTCTTAAATTCTCAGCAATTGTTTTTTCATGCTGTAACAAAAATATATCTAATAACACATTCAGGCTTTAAAGATTTAATATGTAAGTAGCTATTCAAATAATAGAAACAATTTACACAATTTGGAAAGCATCAATGAGTGACTGCTTTCTTCACCCTTACGATAGATATCCTGCAGTTTTTCATAGCAACAGACCTTGATTTCTTACACATACTGTTCAGAATTCTTTTTGTACAATTTGGAATATTTCTGTTTCACTTAGTACAGTAATTTTTCCTGTGAAGACTGACGTTTATATTTAAAAAGTAGCTTTTAAAAATTTATCTTTTTGATACTCTGTTAAAAGTATCTTCGTGTCCTCTGTTTTCCTAAAAACAGATTCTGTATTAATCCTCAAAACAAGATTTCAATAAATTTTATGCCAGCAAAAAATTATTTAATATCAGTATTGGATTTATTTTTTATGTATTAACTTATTAATGGCTTCAAAAACCCACTGAATCTTCAGTAAAGTATTTGGCTTTACTGTAACAATCCTTACCATAAGCCATCTTAGTAAATTTAGCACTCTTAATTTGAGGAATAGACCTAATATATTTCTTTGCAATTAATTTGCTGCAGTTTTGTAAGATGTGTTATTAAGTTCTGAAAAAATAATTCCTTTACCGTCATTGGTATCACTGCTCTCAAAGTCACAAAAATGACTCTCTCGCTTTCTTCCATGACTAATATGACGACTTTGGTGTATTTATAAAGTTGAAAAGCTTGTCATAGGTTTGGAATGCATGAATGTCAATGTATGTAGAAAACAATTCCACAAATAATGAATGCATTCTAATGCACTATTATGGTTGAATTATTATTGAAAGAAGAAACAATATGAAACAATGTGTTGAAGGCTGTGTTGTATTAGCAGAATTTCCAAACATGGTGTTTCTGCTCAAGTGTTGCTTTCTGATGAATGTGGAATTTATGAGGCAGGAATGTATTTTTAAAGGTAACAAGAATCCTCATTTTGTGCACAGATCAAAAGGAATCCACCACTTATCACGTAGTGGCTTCCCTTCAAACTTCTGTACAAAATGACAACATAAAATTTCAATTCTTTTATGCTTTGAAAATATTTCTCTACTGTTTATTCATTTTTCGTGTTGTTTCAGGTTTGCAAAATTAGAATTATTAATTAAGAAAAAAAAATTCAAAGCAGGTAAGAAGAGAGAATAAAAGATAATAGATGTATAGTTTTAACCAGCACTGACTCCGTGGTCATGAGTGATGACACTCATGATTCAGTATAGATTCAGTATATTCAATATATTCAGCATATATATGATATATATATGATTCAGTATATTCAGTATAGATTCAGTATAAAACTGAATCACTGAATTAAGCTTTGGAAAATGATAATATTCTTACTTTATTACACATCATTCTATTACCATGTTTATTTATTGGAATGTTGCAGAACAGCATTAAGTTTTATGTGATATAGTTAAATTTCTTATTTAGATCACATAAAACACCAGCCCATGTTTCGTAAATTTCTTCATCAAGGAGATGTAAAATGAAGGAAATGTTTACATCATTAATGTAGAAGGAAATATTTTGTAAACAATGTTATGAACTGGATGTAATTTATTTGGCTAGCAAAAAAATTATTGTCTCTCCAACATTGAAAAGCACTAAAATACTAACTAAATTTCACCAAAATCAAGTACAGTGACAAAGTGAAAATCTGTCTAGCAGTGGTTGTGAAAGGAGGTATTTTCTAGTTATCTGTGTTGCATGTGTGTACCTGAATAACATTACCAATCTCGCACTAACATACAGTTAGGATGCCCAGTCCAGCCAGCTATAGCATTATATATTTTGTTTGACCTTCCAGTCAAACCCGATAAATTTTATCATAGTTTACTTTTATTTTATTTTATTTTAAATAAGTTCTTCTGTTTTTCTACCAGTGTCTAACAATTAGTTAAATATGTATGATTAGTTAAACATAATTTTATTTTTAGGTTTACAACAAAGTAATTCTATTACTTTCGAACTATTTTATAGATTAAGTAGTGATTAGTAATAAGTAAATCATTTTTACTTAAATTTTATTTAGTCATTCACTGAAAGACTTTTCCACGTTAAACCACCCCCCCTTGTATTGGCTAATGTAGGCTGTTATCCACTTAATTTTTATTTTTTTTAAATATGTTAATTTATTATTTTTGTGAGTTTAAACTTATACTAGTGTTAAAATTTAGATATAATTTTAGGCTAATGGCGACTAATCATCCCTCCACCTCATTCTCCATCCCTGGAAATTCCTGGTGCAGAGTTTCTAAACCTTGGAAACCCAGAAGAGGGTTAAGTGCAAGGCCTTGGTAGCCATGGACATTGCTGCTGGAAACTGCAGCCACCACCATGGAAGTTACAGGGGAAACCCCCCTAACAACCTCCAGGGGTCAAGAGGGAGAAAATTCCAGATAATGTTGGACTGCCCTAGGGAATGGCCCACATTGGTGAGAGCCATATCCTCCATGATCCTGGTGGCCAAGATCACTGGACTCTCAGTAAGGCTGCAATTAAGCAGTGAAGACGATTTCCAGGAAGGTGGCCCCACATCTGCGAAGAAGTTGAAATGAGCTCTCCTCACTAGGCTATAACGTGGCGACAGTGAAAAGCTGACCACAAAGGACGGTAGGGAAACCCCTACGTGCCTTGCGGCACTTAAAAGAATGCCAGCCACCAGGGGCATCTATGACCTGGACAGTATGTTTTACTGTAAAATAACAGTAACAGCATTTGTGTCACGAGGGGGCCACTCTCAATGCCACAGATGCCAAAAGTACGGCCACTCGTAACTATTGCCACAGGGCACAGCTCTGTGTCAAATGTGGTGGGAACCATGAAATGACGTCTTGCCTAAAGTCGCAAAGAAGAGCCCGCATCGTGTGCGAATTGCAAGGGGCCTCACCCAGCAAATTATAGAGGATGCCCTTATTACAAGAGCACTTGGCCCGACAAAAGGGCACCCCACAAAGTCCGTGATCACTGACAGGCGTAGCTGAGCGCGGGTCGCCAGGTTACCAAAACCCCAGCTGCAAGAGGTTCAGCCCGCGGCTATCCCGGCGGTGGGAAAAGAGGCGCCACCACCTCCTCCCACACCGCAAAAGCTCAACGGGTTTCGGTAACCGAGGTGGTCGCGGCCGCAAAACCGACTAAAACCAAAATTAAAACTACCCCACAGACGACAAAAGAAGCCAGAAATTCGGGAAAGCCACAGCGGATGATAACCAAAACTCACGCTCTTGCCGTAAAACCCGCAAGAGCTCTCGAGGCTCGGCGCCCACCAAATGTGGTGTCAAAAACACCCAGCCGACCCGACAGGAAAAAGCCGGAAACCGCGTCCTCGAAGGAGCGTCGGGAACGACTTTCTGGCAATGTCAATAAAGAACGTCCTACCCGAAATTTTGGCTGTACCCCGCCAATTACAGGCGAAATTATTAGGGACCTACTCCAATCCTAGATTTAATGCCTCATGACCTTACTCACCCGGTATAGCTAGGCATACTTTGCGACTGCTGCACTGGAATGCGCATTCCGTAGCAGGCAAAACGGCGGAGCTATGCCGTCTGGCCGATGACCTACAAATTGATGTGATACTGTTAGCAGAAACGCACCTCAAGCCAGACAAATCACTGACCCTTTGAAAATATTTCACCTACAGAACCGTCAGGGTAGTACCACGCCTAAGTCCCGACAGCGGCGGAACCGCTAGTTTATTCTACAGACGAATCACGCATATGGGGATCAAGGTCCACATCGATGTCATGGAACAGATCTGCATACATGTGCCACATCTAAGCGTAGTATTCAGACTGGTCTCGGCATATAACAGGCCGAACTCAGCTGTACCCCGTGCTGACCTTTTCCAGCACGGCACAGATTCCGTGCTGGAAACTTGCTTAGTTGAACCGTGGCTTGATAAGTGGAGAATCAGGGTCAAACGGGAAAAGTCCGTGGCTGTGCTATTCACATGCAAGCGACGCGCTCCGGCCAGACAGCTGGAAATCTCAGGGGAAAAATACCCTTTGAGACAAAAGTTAAATATCTAAGAGTAGTCGCGGATAAATGGTTTACCTCAGCGAAACATGTAAAATATGTTACCCAGAGGACAGAGGCCGCCAAGGCTTCCCCCTACACCCAGTGCTCAATCGAGCCAGCCCCATTCCGCTTGCGACTTATGATACTCATACATAAACTCTATGTCTTACAGATTCTGACATACACCTACCCGGCAAGGAGGGGGGTGATGTGTTGTGATCTACATTCCAGATAAAACTGGAAGCCGTCTAAAACGTAGAGCTTCGGACGATTTTCGGAGCACCTTGGTATGTCAGGAGCACCACACATTGCTACGGCACGGACATAAAAACTGTGTCTGATGTGGGCGTAGCACAGACTGTTCGGGAGAGCGGCTGTATCCAAGCACAGCCATCTTAGGGACATCTGCCAACACCATGTTAGATGAACCACTGTGAAATGGCAGGACGAGAGTTTGTGATAAACCAGGCCAGGAGCCTCTACATCAAGTAAGCCAACAGAGAACTCCCACAAATGACTGCAGGCCTTTATTGCAAGGTCATTAAGAAGAGATGTGTGCATAAATTCTCATATTGAGTGTAAATTTGTTCATTTTTTTTTTACCAAAATTAAATCAATTTTACTTACTCCATTTCAGTATCAGACAATACTACTTAATTATAAAATATAATATAACACTCTTACAAGTGCTAAACAAATAATTAGACATTTAATTGTATTGTATTTTATTCAAATTAAATGTAAAATAAATACATGAACCAATATTAATTTAATCTACCCTACTATTACAATATCCTACAATAATATAGATATAGAAAAAATCTAATGTCCTAACAAATGCTTAATAATAATTGAACACATGATTTTGTTGTATTATGCTCAGAAGGTGTCCTAAACAGTAAATAGATAAGACACTGCTACCTGGCCGGGACCCTTTTCATTGTCTACGGTCAAGTTAGTGGAAATCAGTTAAATAAACAAAATAAAATAAAATAACTTTTACACCTTTTATACCAAATCCAATGACTTGGTCTTATGTTGATCCCAACTTATTAATAGCCACTATTACTTATATATATATCTTATACCTGACCAGTGTTAACAACTAGTAGACCACTTAATTATTCAAAATGATATGAAATAAATTGTTAACTTTCAAATTTTATTGAAAACATCTGAATCTAATCCCATACTATGCTAATTAATATTTTTCAACATTATTAGGGTTATTTTTTGCACGCATGCGTGAACGGGAATGTTAAGAGCGATTTTGCCGTGCTTCATAAAAAAAATTAATTTTTATAAAAATTTAATAAGTAGGTAGGTTGAAACATAAGAGGTTTGTCAAATTGATATCTTTCTTGCAATACAGAACATGACTCCTTTTTATGTCTGTTTCAGGTGAACCAGCACAATGACTGTCCAAGCAATCTCCCTAAAGCCTTCCTGAACACACATGTATCTGAAAGCTTCCTCCAAACACGAGGGCCCCCACAGCAGGCAAATTCCTGTTTGACTGAAGGGGAATATTGCCAGAAGTATAAAGCACATACACACTTAGTGTCCTCTAATCAGCCCCAGTCAATTACTCATAGGTCTAAAGGACTGGAACGCCAGATAAAATAGAAAGACACAGCAGCAAAGGACATTTGCCCAGGTTCTGCAATTAGCAGGGAGAAAATAAACTTCCGCTATCCTTGCGTTCCATTCCGTGACAAAGCAGGTAATTCATTTTTTTGGAGCATGCTAGGAAGCAGATGCTCCAAAAAAATGAATTTACTATAAATAAAATAATGTCAGGACAAAACTTTGTATTAACAGCTAGTTAATTAAAATAAAAATATATAAACATAATAGCAATAATAGCGAAACCTGATAATTTTGTTGAATATTTTCTAGATCTGCCTTCAATACCACAGATATATCCAACTGCTTTCTTAGTAATTCACATTCATAGGTAAGATCCTGAAGTAATTTATCTTTCTTTTCAAGAGATGACACCTGTAACCAATAAATGACCATAAACTGTCATGTTATTAATTAATTGTTATTTATCAAAGACAAATAAGGGTTCATACACAAAAAAATGTCTATCTTTAACTTAAAATTAGAGTAAACAATTTTGTTTAGCTATCTGTAAATATGAATGAGTATTCTTTCACATTTCAGAGTGTTATTTTTATCAATCACTTTCAAACAAGTACATTAGGCTACCCACAAGAAAAAATCTGAAACAATACACATTTAGAACATCAAAACATTTCATTATTTTTATTTTTAATACATACATACAAATACATATATGTATTTACTCACCCATTATAAAAACATATTGGTTTTTGTCCACAAGAATAGACAAACATCAGTTGTATCAGAGAGCCAAAGCTTGCAAATAAGTGAGCACAACCAACTTTGTGTCACACAACCAAACAAGGTTAGGTTGTGTTATTCACTTTTAATGTACATTTATCTAATGCAATCAAATTTTTAAAAGAAACTATGAACTACTTACTTTTTTATACTTTACGAACCATATTTTATTAATTTTTTGTAGAAATGTCATTCATTTCAAACAGTAGCAATATGACAAAGAAAATAAAACACAAGCTAAATGTAGATATCACCAGTGGTTTATCACAAAATATAAACTCATTAAAAGATCAGTAAAAATATTTGTTATTAATACTTTTTTGTATTATTTAACACTATTTCCACCAAGTATTTCTGTTGGAGAGTACATTGATAACAGTTCCAGACAGATAAACTCCTAGCAAGTCGCAAATTTATTGATTAATATCATAAGAATCTCTACATAAGATTCTGAAGTAATAAATTCTGAAAATCTCTAAATCGAAATTAAAAACTTTTATGTTTAAATAAACTTCATTTAAGAGTAACACATAATTTACAAAAAAAAAAAAACTTATTCAAAAGTTAAGTTAATGTTAAACTTTGAAAAAGAAAGCATATCATTTAATACTATAATCATACAAAGGAAATCATAACAAAAATATTGGTAATAGCCCATTTAAACTTACCATATCTTGTTTTAATACAGCCAACTTGTTTTCTAAGTCAATCTTAATTTCATAGTTTTTATTTACAAGTTCCTTCTCCAAATTTTCCCAGTTTTTCATAGCTTTATCAGCCTCTACACATAGTCTATGTTGATCCTCCTTTAGAGCATCATTCTCACTTCTCAAACTGAGTTACATGAAACAAGGTCAAATTTAAGTCACAGATATACAGTGATATAATGATGATGGTGTGATGGTGATTACTAGGTATAAATTTAATAAAACATGTCTTACTTTTAGTCATTCTACAATCTAACAATAATTTTGTTAGTCATTATTGCCTAATAATAATTTTTTTTCACATGATTATATAAGCTATACTTTGCAATCGCTGTATTAAATCACTGTTGTTCGTTAAATTTATTACAGCATTTCATTTTTGTGAGTTAATTTAAATAGTGTGATGACTGTTTTTACACAATAAAAAAAGGTTCACTATATTCGTAAGGATTAAATGTAGTAACTTCTGACAAATTAAAAAAAAATTAAAATCTAGCAAAATAAAATCATTACTCAAGTCACTTACACACATCACAGATGTGGTACTCAAAATATTTACACTGCACCAAAGTATTTAGTTCTCAATCAAAAGGAAATTTAAAAATGAATGGTAATATGTTTTCAAAACAAAAAAAAATTATAATGTACCACTCTTGTACAGCCTATAATCAAAAAAAGGAAAAAAGATAAGGTTGGAATCAAATATTTCGCAAATTAATACATGTTCTCAAAAATATCTTCTTTATAATATTAAACACACAAAATATTATCTGATGATGACTTTAACAAAAACAGAATTTAACAAGGATTAGTGAATTTAAAAAAAAACACTAATTAAAAAAAAGGTTACAGTTGAATTGTTTCTACAAAACTCATGAAAAACTTTAATGCAAAGGCAAAAATTTTTAAAAATTAGCAGCAATGACTATAGCCAATAATTTAACAGTACTAAAATTTCTCTCAGTGAAGTAAAAAACTTGTACATGCATCTTCTTACTACTTCAATTTCTGCACCTCTTAGTTGTGCAAATACCTCTTTATGACCAAATACACAATAAACACAAATAAAAACAAAAATAAACTTATTTATGAAGAATAATAATGATTTACAAAATTATTTTATAAGTTTACATGTCTAACTGTGTACTGAATTTTCTAAATTAATGTTAAATAAAATTAAAATAAAAATAATTAGTGGCTAAAAGGAAAGTAGGACACAAAATTATTAATCTATAATACCCTGAAAAGGTGAATGAAATGAATTCAGATGAACCCTGAATTCATTTACATATTTATATAAAAAAAAGACAATTTACAAACAAACATTTTTCAAATGGAGCACTCTAACAAGAAAATTACATAAGACTCCTTAATTAGATGTTAATCAAGGAAACCTTTAACAGTAAATATGAAGTATTAAATTTTCTTTTTAACTGTAATGAGTGTAAAAAGAAAACAATATATACGATACTTGGAAATACTGAAAATGAATAGGCAACATTAAACATATATAAAAAATATGTACAAATATATATATATATATATATATATACAGAGTGTCTCATATAAAACGCAACCCATCAATCACTCATCCATGAAATTTCAAAAGTCAAGCTTACTCCCCTACTCGTTACTGAAATGGACTCGTCCAACATCTGAACATCACGGCGACGCAGTAGAACACTACCGACAGTAACAACAATGCAATCATAACGTTCAGTGTATTGCTACAGACAAGTTGGTGTTTTCGCTAGATGAACGTGTTTTCATTGTTGAGTCGTACTTCAGTACCAAATCAGTGGTTGCAGTGCAAGATTTGTTTCGCCATAAGTACCCAGATAAACCAGCTCCTAACAAAACATCAGTATTAAGGTTAGTTGCAAAATTTCAAGAGACTGGTTCTGTTAATAACAAGGAACACAAAAGATCTGCGTCAGTGTTGAATACAGATACTGAAATCAAAGACCGATTACTCGCCTTGCCAAATAAATCGATCAGATGTTTGTCTGCTGAAATTAATTTGTCTATATCAACTGTTCATTGGGCGACCAAACAATTACAATTACGACCTTATCGCATTCAAACGGTTCACCAACTTGAGCCCAACAAAGAAAAATGGCTACAATATTGTCAATGGTTCCGTCGATTTCTGCATGAGGGAATTAATGTTATGGATTCGTTATTTTTCAGAGATAAAGTATGGTTTCATTTGGATGGCTATGTAAACAGCCAAAACAGTAGAATTTGGAGTGCTGAAAATCCCAATGTTTATCACGAAAAACAATTACACATGCAGAAGTTGGGCGTGAGGTGCGCGATATCATGGAAGAAAATAATCTGTCCTATTTTTTTGAGTACACCATTAATGCAGAACGATATCAGGATATTTTATTTCGGTTCATTGCACTCTTGGAAGAGGAAGACAGACACACTGCTGGCTACAACATGACGATGCGATATCGCACTACGTAGGTTCAACTTCTGATTTCGTTGAGGAATTCTTTGGTAATCGTGTTATCGGTCGAGGCTTGTGGCCACCGAGAACTCCAGATTTCACTGCGGCGGATTTTTTTCTACAGGATTACCTCAAAGAAAAAGCCTACCGCAACAAACCACGAACACTTGAACAATTGAAAGTCAATATTGCTGTATTAAATATCCAGCCACAAACTTTGAAAAAAGTTGCAAAGAACGCTGTAAAAAGAATTGAAGCTTGTATTCAAGAAGATGGCTGCCACTTCCAACATTTACTCTAAATGTAAGGTACTGGATGGTAACAATAAAAATTACATTTACATTTATTTACGCATGCCATTATTTCAATACCTACCAATATAAGGTTGGGTTGCGTTTTATATGGGACACCATATTGCGTTTTATATATACACACACATATGAGGGACGATCAGAAAGTAGGTTTTACAACCCCTCTATGAAAAAATACATTCCTGTATATATACACACACACATATAAATGAGGGACGATCAGAAAGTAGGTTACAACCCCTCTATGAAAAAATACATTCCTGTATACATACACACACACATATAAATGAGGGACGATCAGAAAGTAGGTTACAACCCCTCTATGAAAAAACACATTTATAAGACAATTTTTTTTTATTGAAAGAAAAACTACACACTACTAAACACTTTTTTCTACACACTTGGTTAGTACACACATGGTTTTTCTAAACACTTTTCATACCTTGTGACAAGTTTTTCAATTCCACTCTCACAAAAATTTTGTCCAATTTTTTAACTACTTAAGAACCACTTTCTTCAGTTCATCATAATTAGGAAAATGCTCCTCTGCCAGGTCTCACTTGAGAGGACCAGAAAGGTGGTAGTCGTCCCAGGGTGCTAGGATAGGGCTCTAAGGCGAATGAGACCACTCTCAGGAGTGTAATGAAGTACCGAGTTCTCATCACTTTTGATATGTTTCAAAAACTGTGGATTTCTTGGAATAATGTTGAAGAAAAGATAGAGCAGACACAAAGCATTGATGTTTGTAGTTGTCTGTTAACATATGTGGCACCCATTGTGCACATATCATATAGTAACAGAGCTGAATAATTGCAAACACACTACCTTAACTGATGTTAAGTTCACATGCAATCTCTCAAATTTTAATGAGCCGATTACTCAAGATCATTTCATTCATGCATTTCACGTTACAAGTCGTGTTTGCTGTTAAAGGATGCCCACCAAACAGTTCGTCACTCACATTTATTCTACAGTTTCTGAACATTTGGCTCTATTTTGTGATCATGGGGTATGATCATTGCATTTCCCACCGTATACCTCAACAATTTGGCGATGAATTTCACTACAATTGTAATTTTTTGCCCAGAAAAATCTGACTACTGAACGCACTTCTATGCTGGACAAAACATCTAGAGAACATGCCATATTGACAACACTACACACATAATAAATGTCATACAGAATTGCTGCTGAGGGAGCATGGGACAACAAAACCAGTGCTGCCACCACTAGACATATATCTCTTTCAGTTCAAGAACATGGCAAGGGTATAACTTATTTTCTGATACACCTCTTGCATATTACAAATGTATATAAATCACCTACATTTTCAACACAATTTCCAACATGGGTCTGCAGGAAATAAGAGACACCGACCACGATGCCATGGAATGTAGGGTCTTCAACCATAGATGTAGGGTCGTCAAAGGTATACCTGGAAAGAGTGATGAAAAATATCCAACAGTTTGGACCAGGCTTCTTAGTCAGCTGCAAAATAATAAACTCCAAACAAGAATTCAAGTCTCAATCCCCAAGAAACTCTACACTCACCCTAAACACATCTAATAAAATCTACTCTATAATATATAAACACCCATGTACCCACTAATTACTCTCCAAAAGACCATAAAGAAATAGAAAGGTCTGGGATTTACTCAAACTAACTATAAATAACATCCCCAAAAACCATGTTAAACATCAGACACTTCAATTCTCAATTAAGCAGAGAAATAAGAAAGGGCCAAACCCAAAAGAAAACGATGGACAGAGACTCATCGATCTCTGTAGAAACCACAACCTAATCTCAAAATCCACATATTTCAAGAAGAGTTATAAAAAAACCAAACTTGTAAACAGGCTACACAAAAGGAGAATGACAACTAGAACATGTCTGCATGTACAAACACCATCACCACAAGATCTACTACTAGATAAAACTCCTCTGAGGAGTGAGACAAAGACTCAGATCACTATGCAGTCAAAATTAAAATTAAATTTGTAACGGGCTGTACGTTATAGCAGAATAATGAACTGTATTATAAATAAATAATTACACACTGATTGAGAACTAAATATACTATGTTTATAAGGTTAACAATACTAAACTATATTACTATGATGCAGAGGCCGTACTGGCATGCATGATTACCCTAACACTGTTCAACTCCGACTAACTAGTATAACAGAATGTTCTTAATACTAAAGCTGCCCATAGGCAGCGCTGAGTGTCGATTTAAACCGAGCATACTCCCCGCACGTTGATCTTTGATCCATATTAATTACATTGTCTCAGTTTATTGGCAATAGCACAATTTTACTAATAGGTCTCTTGAAAAAGTGTCGCCTACCTTCAACTGAACTACGCGTACTAGACCATCTTTACCTGGGGAAAAACTGTCTATTACAGCCATTTTCCAAAATTGAGGTGGTAAGTTGTCTTCATTCACTAGCACTACTAGACCTGGTCGAAGATTTTCAGAGGGTGACTTCCACTTGCTGGGCTGCTGCAAACCATGGACATAATCGTGACCAAAGACTCTGTCGTATCTTCTGAAGCTGCTGCCATCTGGAAAGCTTGTTACTTTTTATATCTAACAAATTGGTTCAGGTAATGCTATTAAAGGATTACCAATAGGAAAATGTCCTGGTGTCAAGTAAGATGGATCGCAAGGGTCATCGGATAAAGTAGAAATAGGTCTAGAATTGAGGAGCTTCTATATCGGATAAAAGGGCAGAAAATTCTTCTAAAGTTAGATAAGTTTTACCTATGACTCTTTTGAGATGATATTTCATTGACTTCACAGCTGCTTCCCACAGCCCCCAAAATGAGGTGTATTAGCTGGTATGAAGTGCCATTTGAGCTGTGACTTGGCAGTGTAATTTTCAATGTCTGTATTAAATTCTTTATCATGAAAAGGTTTCCTCAATAACTCGTTGGCTCCAACAAAATTGGTGCCGTTGTCACTATAAGTTGGCGACATGACAAAAAAGGATGAAGATTAAGAAGCTCACTTTTTTTAGGAATGGTAGAAGTTGATCGAAGATCATTAACTTCTTGACAATATACTTGTTGCTGTACCATCCAGATGCATGTCTGTAATGCATCTTGAATGTCTGCAGTATTAAGATCTCCTGTTTTCTTCTTTTTATTACGACAATTATAAATAAATCTCTTGCATAGGGTAACTACTCGTGTTAATCTATAAATACTTGAAAACTAACAAACAATCGTCATTTGGTGGAATAAAGATGCCTTTATCTAAACTCTCTGGATTGGAACCTCTGGAAATGAGATCAGCAGGATTGTCTGACAAAGCGACATGTTTCCAGTCATTGATGTCTGTTAGATCTTGAATCTGCGAAACTCGATTCGCAGTTCGATTCGAACGTTTTCCCCTTCGATGCAGGAGCTGAGATCCATGCCAAGCAGATTTTGGAGTCCGTCCAAAGATGAACCCTTTCAATCGACAAATTCAGGATTGGTAATGTTTTTCATAACAATTTTGACAACAGTAAAGCACCACACAACTCTAACCATGGTATGCTGACAGTTTTCTTCTCCTGCTAGATGTTGTAGGGACCTTGTAGCCAAGAATGGAGCTGAGGCAGTGCCATAAGTAACCGTTTGAAGCTCATAGCATTGAATTTGATCAATTGGTGAATCCCGCCAAAGAATGCGTTGTAAGCTGCAATCTTCTGGATGAATTTTAATTTGGCGGTACATTTTCTCAATGTCTGCTGTAAACGCAACCTTCTAAATCTTACCATAATCAAAAATAAGTCTTGCTGTACAGTAGGACCAACCATTAGGATGTCATTAAGAGAAGTTCCCGTGGATGTTTCAGCTGAACCACCAAACACTACCCGAAGTTTAGTTGTGGTACTATTTTGCTTAAAAACGGCATGATGAGGAAGGTAGAACTGTTGTTTACAATCACTACCTTGAAGAGGCACTGGCTTCATGCGACCGAGTTCCTTATATTCTTGAAGAAATTTTGAGTATTCCAGACAAAGTGAATGATTCCTTTGAAGCCTTTTCTCTAACGCTTGAAATCGCAAACTTGCTTGATCGAATGAGTCTCCTAAAGGTAAATGATCTGGCTTTAGAGGAAGTCTGACGATAAGACGACCTGAAGAATCTCGGGTTGTTGTGTTCTGATAATACTGTTCACACTCGTCTTGTTCTTTAGCCTTGGGTAGAACAACCAACTCTTCTAATTCCCAAAACTGTTTGAGCTGTTGTTGAAGTTCATCATTTGTTAATGTTAAACATGTGGTTTGAGGACTTTATTTTCTGATGGATATTTTCCTGATAGAATCCATCCTAATTCAGTTTCAAAGATAACTGGAAACCCACCTGGTCTTACCCTTTTATCACATTTCATAATTTCGAAATATAGCTCAGCGGCTATTAACATGTCAATACTTCCTGGTTTATAAAATTCTGGATCAAATAATTTTAAATTCGAAGGCAGATTCCATGATTTGTAGTTGATAACATTGCATGGCATATTGCTAGTTATTTGTGGTAACATTAAACAAGAAATAATTGCACTAAAATCGTTATAAGTAGAAAATAATTGTACGTCTACACTATAATTTATTTTAGTAGGAGTATTATTTATACCCATAATTGGAACTGACTGACGAATTTTTCTTAAACCTAAACGTTCAACAAAGTTTTCAGTAATGAAGTTTGATTGGCTAGCTGAATCTAAAAGCAATCTGCATGGTTGTAATCTTCCTTGACTATCTTGGACCTTAACAATCGCTGTAGAAAGAAGAATATTCTATTGCACTCTTGATTTGAGCGAACAATATAAGTTAGAAGAGCTATGATGTGAAGCTGGACTGTCTTGCGAACAACTAGAAATTTTCTGGTTTAAATCTGAATCATTATTGCTATTAGAATTAAACGAATTATTTTGTCAACTTATACGTAATGAGGTGTGATGTTTGCCCTTGCAAATTCGACAGCCTCCAGAGGAACAATTCCTTACTAAATGACCTAATATAAGACAATTGTAACATAACTTCTTATCCTTAACAAACTTAAATTTATCAGAAACACTTAAATTACTAAACTTCGAACACTTGTATAAAGTGTGAGGTTGATTGCAACATTTACATACTTTGGACTTAGTAGCAACATATGAGCTAGAATGTCGAACAGGTTTATATTTTTGCCGTTCATCCACTGTTTTTTGTTTATTACTGCTTGAAGAGGCTAAAGCCTCCAAGGCTTGACATTTATTTTCCAAAAATTCAAAAAGAGAGATGGAAAATCTTGTGTAGAATTTTTTAATTTCCATTCTCGTCTGGTTTTTGCATCTAATCTATCTATATACAGTTGACTTCATGAATTGGTGTTTGAATATTTAGAACATTGAGAGCATTAAAATTACTAATCACCGTATTGATGAACTGACGCAATTCGTTGGCGTCTTCCTTACTAACTAACTTAATATTAATTATTTCTCTAACATGAGCCGATGCAATCAATCTCTTGTTTTCGTATCGGTCTTGTAACAATTTCCAAGCAACCGGGTAATTAGCATCAGTAACAGCTAAGTTTTTTATTAATTGAGCTGCTTCATGTGTCAGTGTAGAATTCAGATAGTAGAATTTCTGAATTGGACTAACGTCTTTATTGTCATAAACCAATACATTGAATGCATCTGCATAAGGCATCCAATTTTCGTACGTACCGTTAAAACGAGGTAAATTGATAGTTGGTAATTTCACTGAAGGTTTATTTTCGTTAATGCAAAATTAGTGTGATTTAAAGTGCTGGGTTTCTGAAAATGATGTTTCCTTTAAATATTCTTCCATTTGCGCCCTAATTTCATAATAATTGTCTTCAAAATCTAACCTATCTTCTAAATGCGTATCGTAATTTTTCTCGTCCTGTACTTCTAGCAAACTCTGTGTTTTATTAAAATTATCTAAAATATTTGGCATTGCATCATATCTAACTTTAATATTACTTTTTTGTGTCTCATTATTACATTTATCGACAAATGTTTTTATGCGTGTTAATTGAGTTGTACATACTCTTGTTTTTTCAAAGTTGTAATTTCTACTTCAAGAGACATAATGATTATTCTTATAAAATTCTTATAGATATGGCCTATAACTATCAACGTAAATTAAAGATTTCTAGGAAAATAAGGAACTAATAGTTATTAAAAATATCAAAAATATGGATGGAATAAATAAGTAAGAAATAATAATATGAATGATGAAGGAATGTAAATGTAAATCTATATCAAAGAAAGGAATGTAAATAAGGAGCTGATACTTCCCAATTTGTTATTACTTATCTGAAACAATTAAGATAAGCGACTGGCAGCACCTAGCCTGACTTGAAGGTCATGACGAAGTAGCTGTTTACTTAGCACCGAGGTCGATGTCTGCATTCCAAGTCGAATTAGACGGGCGCCGCGAAGACTGTCCCTCTTGATAGTAGTTACTGTATTACACATGGATATTAACTGCACTTCTTATCGATAATATTACGCACTAGTCTAGAATAAAGAACATAAACGCAACTATGTTCTGCACACACAATAAAAAATATCCGGCCCGGAGGACCAATGTAACGGGCTGTACGTTATAGCAGAATAATGAACTGTATTATAAATAAATAATTACATACTGATTGAGAACTAACTATACTATATTTATAAGGTTAACAATACTAAACTATATTACTATGATGCAGAGGCCGTACTGGCGTGCATGATTACCCTAACACTGTTCAACTCCGACTAACTAGTATAACAGAATGTACTTAATACTAAAACTGCCCATAGGCAGCGCTGAGTGTCTGAATTTAAACCTAACAAAATTTACTCCCAAAGAAAGAAACTAAACAAGCCCCTAAAAAACTAAAGAATAATGGACCCTACCCAAAAAAATTAAAATCAAGGATAAATTCAACAAATCGCCTAAGAATTAGCCCCAATAAAATGCTGTAAAAAAATCAATGATGAACAGTGAATGTGACAAAACAGCGGAAAAGACATTGAGTATGGCTATTTCACCAATCCCAAAAATCAGAAACATCCTTCCCAAAATCTTGTAAAACAAAGAAACCACCTGAACCCTAAGAAAAATAAAAAGACAACAACACAGATACACACTGAAGTCAACAGAAAAAGAATTCATTAACACACGGTTAAGAGACTACTAGAAAACATGAAAAAATCAGCTCCAAAAATGCAAACCCCAACCCTTCTAATAAAGAATCAAAACGGTAAATTGGCCTATTGCAATAAAGATTGAGCGGAAATCCTAGCTAAATATTTCAAGAAACTTCTAAATTTCCAATAACCAAAAGAACTCTTAAAACTTTAACACAAACACCACCAGAAAACAGTCAGTCTACCAAGCACTGGGCGAGATGATGAATTACAAAGCTGCAGAAGAAAATCAGACTTTTGCAGAGATCTGGGAACTTGTAGGAAGATTACAAAAAACTGCCTTACTATCTTACTGCCTTAATATCTGGATCAATGAACTATCAGAAGACTGGACCGACAGCCATCATTCATCTGCTACACAAAAAAGGAGACAAAACAGACACTAACAATTTACAGGGGAATCTCACTCCTAGACAAAAATACAGAATTCTTTTTCAAATCATTCTCAACAGGATCAGTTCAATTCACAACTTGAGAGAGAACTAGCAGAATACCAGAGAGATTTCAGACCCTGGAGGAGCTATCCATACCAGATCATGATTCTCAAGCTAATAGTGGATTACAACAGGAAAAGAAACAGAGATATGCTGATAACATTTGTAGATTTCAAGAAAGCTTATGACTGCATCCACAGAGATGCCTTCTAAGACACCTTTAACTACACACTAAATTAACAGACATGATAAAACTGACCCTCACAAACACTAAGTCGAAGGTAAAATTCAGAGATGAGCTCTTGGAACCATTTCAGATCAAAACAGGACTGCTCCAAGGTGATGGGCTCTCACCAATCATCACTATTGTTCTAATGGTAATTAGGGAATGGCTCAAAAGAGCCACCCTTAAGTACAAATAGGCAGGAAAATCAAAACTGTTTTGGTTTTGCTGCAGACTTTTCACTGTTAGCAAACTACATCGACAAAGCTAAATCACAGATATTAAAACTTCAAAACATTGCAAATAAAATTGGCCTCAAAATATCAATTCAAAAGACAATCACAATTAAAAGAAGTAAACATAAATGATAAAAAAATCAAAATAGTAAACCCAATTTAAATACTTCAGAGAAATAGCAACAAACCTAAACGAAAAACCTGATTCATGTCAACAAACTGGTCAAAGCTCAAAAATTAACCTGCTACACTTACAATAAAAAAATACCCATCAATAAATGCAAAAATAAGACACTACAACACAGTTATAAAACCAGAAGGCATGCAGAAAAAACACTCTTTCACCTGAATGAACAATCAATGAAAGACAGACTCCAGAAAATTGAGTGAAGAATAACCTCCAAACAATAATGTCTAAATTTGAATTAGACTTCGCACTTTCACTTTCAAGAAATGAATTTCAACCGGTAAAGTTAATTTCAATTGAATTGTAATTTGAAATACTGGTCTCATTTTTAAATTCTCTATAGTATACAAAACTACTAAGAAGAATAAGACTAATCAATTTATTGCAATATGTTAGAGGCCGGTTGGGAATGTTAATACATATGTGCGTAATCTATGAATCAAACTGATACGGTCGAAATGTAGAAGTAATAAGATCAACTCATCATCATGATCCCATCTCATACTGTTCATTCCACAGATTTATACACAATCAATGCAGAAAATACTTATTCCTGATTATGCTTGTCATCTCTGCTGCAATGTTTAAAAAACATGTATAATTGGAATAATCATTTGATCCTTGAGGTAGAGTTACTAAGTAGTACACCTCCTTTGTGGCTACACTAAGAGATTTTGTCCCATGCATACATGAGTAGGCTAAAAATAACAATTGTGATAGCATTCATTAACACTGAGATTCATGTGAATGTGCCTTATCATAGAATGTATACATCGTATGATTTAATCTAAACATAACAAACACATATTTTACCTGCTAGTCATCCTATCAATAGAAGGCTAATAATAGCAATTTACAAAAAAACTTTTAAAGGGCTGCCAGTTTTACATGACATTTTTACACAAACCTAAATGAAAAAGTAGAAACTGAAAAGCCCTAGTAGATCTTGTTCCAAGCATCAGTTCTAAAACAAGCTTCCTCCTCTATCCTTAGAAGACAAATGCAAAAATAAGACAATTCATTTTTTTTTACTTTCCAAAGAGGGAACAAGATAAAATTTATAACAGACTCAGAGAAGAAAAATTAGAATGAGTAGGGTTTCAGAATTTCCTTGACAGAATTAAATGTAGAAAAGGACATAATTTAATGTTATTTTATTGAAATAATCTACAGGGCAAAAAAGATAATTTTCTATGAGAAAAGAGTAGAATGCAGAGAGAGATATTGTCCAGCAATTGAATAAATGTTTTTACGCAAAAAACTTTTCTGATAACCACAGACCTTTTGCAAAATAAACTATTCATGAATAGCACAATAGCAATCACAAAATTAAATTCATAATTTTCATATTAAAACTAAATTTAAAAAATAATAGATGTTAGTAAAAATCATAAGGAATACATACAAATTGTTGTCCAGTTCTAATTTTGCGAACATTTCATTCAAAAATTGTAATTTAGCTTTAATTTCTTCACAGTTTTTGTGTGATTCCAGAAATACATTGTTCTCTTTTTCAATCAGTCTCAGTTCCTCAATTATTTTTTCGTTTGATAATATCTGAGAATTTAAACTAGACAATTCAATTTTATAATTAATAACTTCTTCTCCTAATTCAGTTGATTTCTTATTACTAATAGACAGCTCATACTTTAAGGTTTCTATATTTTGTGTTAGCAGAGAATTTCTGTCAGCAAGTTCAGATATAACACATTCATTTGATGCCTTTAAGTTTTTCAGTTCATGAACTTCTGCTTTTAAATTTTCTGAAAGTGTTTTTTCAAGCTGTAAAAAAGAAAAGCAGATTTTCCATATAAGAGTAGTTATATGAATATTTTCTAATTTTATTTTAATCAGTAACATAACTGGTAATATTATAGTAACTCATTGGTGAACTTTTTTCGTTTTTTTAAAAATATCTTGAATGCATAAGTAGAAATAAATTTTATAAACAAGGGTTAAAAAAAAATATTTTCCCAAAATAAAATTATGTCTATCAAATTATTTGAAAATTTCATGAGATACTAATAATAATTTTTCCTTTAATAACATTCAGATACATTAAAAAAATTAGATAAAGGCATTAAAAATATCAGCAAGAATAAACTCTGAGATCATTTACAAGCTTGACAGCATATAGCTGAAATGTGTTTCCTATAATATAAATTAATTAACATTCATACATGATAGCAATAATATCCATTGCTATCATCACTCAACCCACAAAATCAAAATAATTAGTGTGTAAAACATCGTGTGTAACAGATAATATTTTATAATAATTGAATTCTCTTGTAGATTCTACTTGTCTCATTATCATGTGTGTAATAAATCTACCAAAGTAACAATAACATTAAAAACAAACAATAATAGCAGAAAAACCTGATAATTTTTTTGAACATTTTCTAGATCCATCTTCAGTGATTCATACATTTCTAGCTGCTTTCTTAGCAGTTCACACTCATAGGAAAGATCTTGCAGTAATCCATCTTTCTTCTCAAGAGTTGATACCTAGAATGAATAAACAATTACAAACGGTTAGTGTTAATAATACGAGGGATATCTCTAAAGTAAAGACCGCTGGGAAATTTCTCTCCTTAAGGTTGGCAATGCTAGTAATGTACACACTGCATTGTTTTCTGTAAGTTATTGATTGTAGTATCTTTGATTGATTTATTATGTTATAAAATGAATAGAAAAATCGATGTTCCAACTGACTATGAAAAACGTGGAGTCATGTTTTTAAAAAATCAAAATGTTATGCCGGCTGAAATTCATAGGCAGTTTAGAAATAACAGAATTTATATGCATAATGAACATTCAGTGAGGCCCTCAATAATCATATTGTTCATGATTATTTAGGTTTTAGAAAGGTTTGTGTACATTGGGTGCCGCACGTCTTAACAGAACGTCACAAAAAAATCCAAATGGGATCCGCTTTGGAGTTTTTGATGCATGACACAGAAAAAGATAACGAGTCCCTTAATTAAACTGTTACTGGTGATTAAGCATGGATTTCATATTACATGGCAGAGAGCAGTCAAGTGAATGGCATTTATCCTCAATCACCAACTAAACCAATAAAGGTCAAGCCACAGCCATTTGGATGCAAACTAATGGCATCAGTCTTTTGGAATCTGTTTGGCATACTGCTGATTGATTTCATACCATGTGGAATGATTATAAATGCAGAAGCCTACTGCAAAGCTCAACGACATGAGTGGTTGACCAACTGTGCACGAGAATGCACGTCCACATGTTGTGGTCTGACACGTGATTTACTGAGAACATTTGGAAGGGCGGTTTATGATCACCCCTCATATACCATCTTGATTGGGAAAAGCATTACTGACTATCATTTGTTTGGGAATTGAAAGAATTTTTGAATGGTATGAAATTTGCAGGAACTATGAACTTAAAAATGCTGTTAATCAGTGGCTAAATGGACTGGCATCCATTTGAAGAATATGATGAGGGTATATTGAAGCTGGTATACACTATAATAAATGTCTTAATTCATGTGGCAATAGTATACATAAGAAGTATAAAGTATGTAATCCACCGGATTGGTATAGTGGTGAACGCGTCTTCCCAAATCACCTTATTTGAAAGTCGAGATTTCCAGCATTCAAGTACTAGTTAAGTCAGTTATTTTTACACGGATTTGAATACTAGATCATGGATACCGTTGTTCTTTGGTGATTAGGTTTCAATTAACCACACATCTCAGGAATGGTTGAACAGACTGTACAAGACTACACTTCATTTACACTCATACATATCATCCACATTCATCCTCTGAATTTATTATCTGAAAGGTAATTACCGGAGGCTAAACAGGAAAAAGAATAAGTATAAGGTATGTAATTTCTATATAAAATTTTCAAAATAAATTTTTTTACAATGAAACTTTCTTTACTTTAGAAATAACCTCTCACATATTTTATGAAAAGGTAATAAATATCAGTAAAAATTGTGATGCATATATATGAATATATAAAAAACTTATTTTCACACTATGATTTCAAACTATGTGCATGATTCAATCATTCTCAAATCCAGTACCAAATATATACCCAGAGTTACTCATTTTTGAAGTAGAAATATACTTATGATAACAATAACAAAACGTTAGTGAAGCATGTTTTATCTACGTTATTATATAAAGAAGCAGGTTTTTTTTTGTTCAAGATAAATAAAAAAACTACCTGATCTATTGCTACTACATTTTTATCAATGTTTCATGACATATGTGAGAAGGTTTCTGGATATACAATTCATTTTGAAAAAATATATATGTACGTAGTAGTAGAGGTCTGCCACTTGAAACAATAACTTTAATGAATTAAACATTCAATAATGAGTGTCTGTCACTGCGATAGCTGGGTTTCAATTGATTGATGAACATCTTAAAACCAAACTGCTAGATTTTTTGAGTTTCATTCAATGTTTCAAGGGTTAAAATTGATTTTAACATTTTTTTTGAAACCCTGTTATTTTTTTAATTTCTTGGTAACAAATGAAATCAACCTAATTTTTGGCAAGTGAAATCTTCAAGTCAATAAACTAATTTTTAAATTTTTGAAATTCGATCATGAAAGGGAATAAAGAAAGATAAAACGATTTTTGAACAATGATTGTAATTTTTCCCAATCCCGACTATAGTAAACAAGATAATCAGCAGATTTGGGCTTGCAAATACTTTTTGGGTTCTTTGTAATTCTGATTTTGTTAAAGGGTGCAAATGTATATGGCCGCCCTCAACCAACACAGTCACTGCCACCATGACAGTTTGTGTGACTGGCTTGCACCTGCCTAAAATAAAATGGAAAGATAGGGCACTACGGGAAACGCGTGTAACCATATAGTGCAGGTAAAGCTGTGATCAACAGATATACATGAACATAAAAAAATTATATATATATTCTTTTTCTTTAATTTACTTAACTACATTCACATTTATTTTCTACATCAATGGGGATTGAGAAATATTCCTCAGAAATCCTATTTTTTAACAATTAACGAAAAACTTTATGACTTAAAAACATCATATGACTGTAAACTGGCAATATATTTTCACCAAATTTATTTATTTAAATATGTTGTGGGATTTCACTTGCATATTATTTTCTTACTTATTTCAAATTCATATTATTTCTACATACTGTTTTCAAACATCTCAAATAAACATAAAGACAATAAATATTATAAATATATCAATCACAAAACAAGTCTAGTTAATGGATTTTTAGCTTGTTTGCTAAAAATAGATTAATGGATCATAAAGTAATATACATCAGTCAATATCAGATCATTTCCTCTACAACAATATGAGTTTGAGAACTTTGTTACTGTATATCTATTACCAAATTTTTAAATACACGCAACTTCCACCAATCATGTTTCATAAAGACAACTGAATCTAATCGTCAGTTGAGTAAGAGCACTGAAACAGAGCAGATGTGTTGTTTTTTGCTCCACGTTTTTTAGAATTTTGGACTATTGGAACTACCAGTGAATATAATAATGCATGTGTTTTAAAGACATTTTTTCTAATGTCGACCCTATTGCCATAAGCATTAAGGACTACATTTGAAAGGCTGTTCTGTTTACAAGATTCGACAAGCAACCAAGTACTGTAAATAGACTTAGAAAATTTTCTTCAATCTCCGTGGTGAGTCCGCTAATTTTTTTTAAGTCTGGAGACAGGAATATAAGGGGGAACGGTTTTTTCTCAATAGATCCCTTCCTGTACTTCCTACCCCCATAACCCCTGGGACCCATCCATTCCAGGTCCTTTCTGACACCCTGACCACCATAATTTTTTTGACTTCCTGGCCGCCATTTTTTTGACTTCATTTTTGGGGGAACACATTTTCAGACCACCCAAAAATAATTTTTTGATCCTTTTTTTACCTCATTTTTAGCTTCATACATTTTACCTACCCCCTCATAAAAATACCGGCCTCCTTTTTTCGGAGCCCCGAAACCCTCTTGTGAGGCATCAAAATACTAGGAATTAAGAGTAGAACACAGAGGTACTACTTAAAAATTTTTCTGACCTTGCTATTAGCAGCAATAACCAAAAAACATAATGGATGAAGACGACTCGTCCTCTTCTGTCTCGACTGGCTCATCAGCATCCAAACCAGCTAGATCTGGCAAAGGGAGTTAAAAAATCATCAACGGATGAAGAGGATCCACTATCAGGAAACCTGAAAACCTTGACCAACAAACTGGGACTTGCCCTGTACATTTTGAGACAGATCCACGGTACTGGACTTCATGATTATATCAATATGTATGAAAAAGAACTGCAAGCTATCTTCAGCGATCTCCAGGAACTGCTTGACTTGCCTGTACCCACTAAACGAACTACACAGGCGACCCAGACTGACGAACTACACATGTTTGATATGCGCAACATCCTAGATGAAAAACTGACTGATGCTGAACCAATCAGGTTAGCAACAAAACGCTGGCCAACAGACCTAACTGGACATGTGCAACTGGTGGACAATGTAGGTTTGGCCAAGAGAGATGTCTGCACATTCAGAACTCTTGAACATCGGCAGGACTCGGTAAGTGCGGGTGTACAGCTCCCAAACAGTAGACAAGGGGATATTATTAAAGAAGAAGCTACCATCATGGGTAGGAAGGCTGATTAATTCTCTAAAGGAAAATATAAGATTTTCTATGACCTGGAGGAAGAAGATGAAAATGCACTATGCGGCAACTTACGGGCTATCAGGAAGGTAGTGGAGGATTCCCCATCACAGACTTTTGTTTTACCAGAAGGAAAAATCGGTATGGCCATAAAACCTATGTTAATATATACGTTGAGAGGGAGACTTTTGTAAAATAAAAATGTTGCTGCCAAAAACAACAGCAAAAGCTCAAAGTGGATCTGTTTAGAGAGTCAGCTTAACGTCATCAGCAGTTTCTGACAGTAGCATGCTAATAGTAAGATCCGCAGGAAGATCATATGCTGACCTTCTTCGAACTGTAAAACAATCTGTTACAAGAGAAGAAGCTGGAGAAGTCGTAGCATTACGTAAGGGTGCTGATGAGCAATTATGCCTTCGGGTCAAGGAACATGAATGCGGAAAGTTTAAAAAACGTGCTCAGAGACAAAGCCGCAGACCTACAGATTGATTTAAAAACAAGAGGCAGTCACAGGACCGTGGTCCACCAGATAGTTGGACTGCGACACAACTGAGAATGAAATAAGAGATGTGGTGGCTCAAGTCATTGGCGATCAGGGTGAGTTTAAAATATCTTCAATAAGACTCACTTACGGTAATACGCAAAATGCGTCACTTATCACAACACACATAGTGGCAATTATACAGGCGAGAATTCATATAGGATGGGTACTTTATAAGAGTCCAGATAAGATCTGATACTCACTGCTTTAGGTGCTGGGAGATGAGTCACTCCTCTCAATGTAATGGGCCTGTACGGAGCCTTCAAAGTGCCTAAAATGTAATAAGGCTGGCCAACGGACTGACAGCGAGGCCTGCAAGAAGACTGACAGATGAAACTGATGCAAGTCAATGCAAAACATTGTGTCTTAGCGTAAGACTTGATTTGGAGAACAGCAATTGAGGAAAACATAAACTTTCTAGCGGTTTTGGAACCTAACAAAAGGAGGGTGGATGCCTACACTTGGGAGACTGATAGGAATGCAGACAGACACTGCTACTCTGAACATATCAGGTCGATATGCACAGATAGGTGTTTCTAGACATAACGGATTTGTTGCTGTGGAGTTATATACTAATATCTACATATATCTCCCCCAACTCGGGAATGGCAATATTGTCTGAATTTATAAGAGGACATCGGAAACCCATTGTATTAATGGGCAATCAAAATTCTAAATGTTGTTAGCTGGGTGGTAGGATCTCAACAAGATGCAGATATGCCATGGCCATTATGTTTGCGGCAGTAGGTTTTGTGACATGCAAAAGGGGCTGTGTCCCCACATACATCGTACGGGGTCCAGGCTCGATCGTTGATATAAAGATGGCAACAGAAAGTATAATTCCAACCATTACTGACTGGTGCGCGTGACAGAAGGAACTTGCTATTAACCACAATGCCATCAAATTTTCTGTGGCTTGCACACGGTCCAAATATACCAGAACCCCACACTGGAAGCCAATGGACTACGAAGCCAGAAAAGTGGCTGATGAGGTTTCGCAAATGTTCAACGGAAATACACAAATAAACCCAGAACATCTTTCTGAATTCTTGCAAAATGCCTGCAGACATGCAGGACAGCAGGATGAGCCAAGTAGATGCCGGGTATACTGGTGATCCCAGCAATTGCAGAAATAACAGCATCAGTACTCGCACTGAGGAGAAGAATGCAGCAGGACACACGAAGAACTGGTCGAGTGGATGAGGTAAAGAGAGAATACGGTCATGCAAGAAAGGCATTAACTCATGCTATCAGAGAACCTAAGATAAATGCATGGGAGAAGTTCATTGCTGAGCTTGATTCTGATCCTTGGGGGGAGCATACAAGGCTGTGATGGACCGATTTGGTAAACATATCCCCCCTCTTCCTGGTGAAGGTGCAATTGAGAAGGTGAAACTATTATTTCCAGTCAGAGAGTAAATGGAGGGAGATTCCAGTAGTGCATAACAATAGGTTCACTATTGATGAGCTTAAATCTACGGTAACCACCTTACATCCTAACAAGTATCCAGGACCTGACTCAGTTCCAGGCAAAATTATTAAAGAAATACTGTACAGACACCCTTGAACAATATTGGATGCATTCAACATGGCACTAGAAAAGACAGGCCTCCCTTGGCCTGTTATCAATCAGGCCTTGATTGAAAAAAACTTTAGTCCGTATCTCAAGTATTATAAATTCATCAAAGAATGATGCACATCAGTACTGAAGAGGGAGACATCACAGTTGAACTATTCAGAGGAGTTCCGCAGGGGTCGGTCCTTGGACTACTCCTGTGAAACTTAGCTTTCAATAGGATGTTACGTATTGAATTTGATGGAGACGTGGAACTAGTGGCCTATGCGGATGACAGCTTTACTGGTTTCAAGGTATTATGAACAAGAAGTGGAGGAGTATGCAAATGCCGCAATTATAAATGCGGCATTATCAAAATACAGGCATGGCTATTAGACAAAGGGTTGATGTTAGCACCCAGTAAGACCACAGTGACAGCATTAACTGGCTGTCGTAGGTTCTGAAACATAATCGTCCGAGTAGATGATACAGACATCCGTGCAAACGACATGGTCAAATACTTAGGCGTATGGTTGCATAAAAACCGATTACATACTGTACACTTGAACAAGGTGATTGAACGTGCAGAAACTATCATCGGAAAATTAAAAAGACTGATGAGTAATCACCGGGGACCAAGCCACTCTGAGAGAAAACTGATACTGTCCATAGCCATGTCAATAATATACTATGCTGTTCCGGCTTGGGCGGAGGCTTTTGATAAAAAAACAAAACCTTCAACAGGTCTCATCTTTACAGTGTAGGATGAATAAAAGCATAATATCAGCTTACAAAACTATCCCACAGAATGCACTCGAGGTGAATGCAGGAGTTGCTCTCATACATCTTCGCATCCTGATTCTGAAAAGGATACGACATGGTGTGCCACGCAAAGAAGCCCGAAATCAAATGTTGGAAGAATTGCAGACATACTGGCAAGCCTCAAATACGGTTGTTGGGACAAGAAGGATGATTCCACGAATTGACTCTTGGGTCTCCAGAAATCATGGGGAGGTGGGCTTCATCTCTCTCAGTTGTTGACTGGGCATGGAGGGTTTGGGGTTTACCTCTACCACTTTGGCAGAAGGCCCAAACTGGTTTGCCAATACTGTGGGACGAACTGAGGCACACATGAGCCATTCAAGGACTGACACTGAATACCATACATGTTTAAGGGACATCGTAAATGGAAGCCGTAGCAACCTTAGTCACAAATGAGTGCTGTTGAGTGAAATGAGGTAACCTGGAAGTAGGGTCTTACAGGGGCAGCTCTGCTCATGAGAGGGTGTGGTTCACTGAGGTGGACCAGCTCGCCACCTAAGCGAAAAAAAAAGATTGAGACCCAGCTGGATCCCTCCCTAGGGAAGGGTATGGTTAGAGGCAGGCATATAAAAGACTGAGTCCTGGCCTATTGGGTGAATAATACCCACGGGGAACAGCATAGCCAGGTCCCGTGGGGTCTCAGTAGGTTAAAGAGGCAAAGGCAACCTCTGAAAGTGTTCAATGCATTAACTGATCCACCCTCCTAGGTATGGAAGAAAAAATAACTAAATCAAATCAGAAGCCTTTTAAAAAAAATGGTAAAATAAAGAGAAGAGAAAATGAAATGAAATAACATTTAATAAAATGTTTTTTTTAACTACATTAAACCAATATGCTAATTGCTGTGCTTTTGTCCATGGTGCATTTAACTAATGTAAAATACTGTGCTGTCAAATATTTCCATATATCTAGTGTACAGTGAGCAGTATGTTTGTTTGGCTTGTTCTGAAAACCAAATTCTGTTCAGAGTTCTTAATCTGTGACGACTAACTGTTTTTCAGATTCTTTTTAGAACAAAGGTTTTTTTCTGTTTTGTTTATCTTTGATTTTATTTAAACTGTATAGAGTGTATCATTGAGTATGCTGATCAATCTGTATAAGTTAGATAGATGTCTCACAATATTGAAATATATATTATTTCTAAATTGCATATGTGTTGTTAGTCAGTAAATTTTTCTAGCAGCAGATATTCTACATTAAGAAACAATGGTTTGAGAAGTTGTGAAGGAGTGTCTCATTTGTCCATTTAAATTCAATGACACGTTTTTCAACCACATTCAAAAAAATACCCCACTGACAGTTAATATCAGTTTGTGCAAAGGTGAGAACAGCAGCTTTACTGAAGATGATCCACAAGTATGACTAAAAAGGTTTGGAATAAATTATTAAAAACAATATAAACATTTAGTCAAATCTGATTATTTTTTTAAATAACTTTTGTATTTAAAAGAAAAATTAATCATTATGCATTTTCCTAGTTACTTATTTGGACTTTACAAAACACTATTGTTTTTTATTACTCTGTTTTACTGCTTCATTGAAATAGAAAATTGGAATTCACTAATCTTAGAATACTGGTTTTGTTTTCCCCACATTTGATATGGCATTAAAAAAAATCAGGTTGTTTAGAAAAAATTGCGATAACCTTTTTCTATTAAAATAAAACATAATTTTATTCAAATAGCTTCATATTTTTTTTTTTAAATTGTCAGGATTTTAACGCTATAATTTATTTCTGAAGTTTAAGTAATTAGTCTTGTCATACCCGAAGCTTATTTGGAAGTTTGTAGCTGATCTGGATTCATTAAACCACAAGCAAGGATTGGTTTTAATATTAATACACTACATTCAGCTTTCTAGCTACCTTACTTAATGTATTTGATAAACACAAATATTTACACAAGAATGCGGCACACATTAAACAGCTTAATCCGTCCTGATTGTAATCTTCTTCTATTGGTATTGTCATAAACTAGAATACCCAAATAAGTGTTACTGCTGAATGAGAAGAATCCAGAATTTATAAAGACTAAATTTTATTTCATTTCACTTACTCATCAGCAGCATTTTTTTTTTGTTGAAAT
This sequence comes from Lycorma delicatula, assembly GCF_047948215.1. Taxonomy (NCBI): domain Eukaryota; kingdom Metazoa; phylum Arthropoda; class Insecta; order Hemiptera; family Fulgoridae; genus Lycorma; species Lycorma delicatula. The sequence continues at coordinate 115,287,116 of NC_134455.1, read as the reverse complement.
GAACTTTAATGTATTAATTAGATTTTTTTGCCTGATTAATTAATTAACCATATAAGATCAAACAAAGCTTTGTGTGATGAATGGACCTCCAGATGAATGGCTGAGCTGCTACCACTCCACCAGAGATCGGCAGAATTGCAGTCAGTGTTTCTGGTACAAGATATTTTATTTATTTTCAGTTCTCAAATACCTGGATTTGCTGTAATTATTGACTACAAACAAAATTTTACTTTTATCATTAATTTCAATCACTTGGAAGTCAGAGTTACAAACTACATAGTTTTATAATACTGATATCTTTTCTGGCAATGAATAATGTTTTTAAAGAATCTAGATTTATAAATTTACCTACATGCTTAAATTTCTTATTTTCACTCAAACTAGAAAGTTAGACCAAAAATGTTTTTCACTTTATTACCTTACCTACAGTCATGTTTCATCAACATTTAAAATGTCCTACAACCCCCCACCTATTTTTAACCCTTTGTTCTGTGCCATTCATTGATAATATATTTTACAATTTTTCTGAATATGAAATGATGGTTAAATCTGTATGGTTAAGCTTTCAGATCGTCAAGTCCAATTATCATATGAAGAATTTTCCTTCGATTTTCAATGTTAATTCATTATTTAGAATGACACAAATGATATTATTTTCTTTTAAATCATTCATTCATAATAATGGCTACATACAACACTGTATGGTGTTATATCAATAAACCATGAAAAAATACCAATCAGGTTAATAAGGAAAAAAATTATTTCCAATACTGCTGAAAATCTAAACTTACCATTTCCTGATTTAACCCAGCCAACTTCTTTTCAAAATCAATCTTATTTTCATTGTTATCTTTTATAAGTCCCTTTTCCAAATTTGCCCAATTTTTGGCAGCTTCTTCAAAATCTACATGGAGTGTATGAAGATCTTGTTTTACGACACTGTTTTCATACCTTACACTGAATTACAAAAATTAACTTAATATTAAATAATACAAAATGAAATAAAAGTACAAAATTGACAAAATCTTTAACAAAAGTAATTTTACTTATTCATTAATTAACTGAAATTATTTGTAAAGTTACTTTTGTAGAACAATAATTTCTGCAAACAATAATTTAAATTCTTTGCTAAACCACCATGAAAAAATATTTCATTGTATATATTATTTCAAAAAGTGTTACAATGATATTTGCGAGTCACCACATGAAATTTATTTTTCAGTTATATACTATTACAGTTAAATAAATATTTTATTTATAGTAAAACAAAGCAAAAAAAATTACACTTAATATTTCTACACACCTCCTCTATGAATCATGAGACCTTGCCATTGGTGAGGGGGCTTGAGTGCTCAGGGATACAGAGTAGCTGGACTGAAGGTGCAACCCATATCGGAGAGGTATCTGTTGAGAGCCAGACTAAGGAATGATTCCTGAAAGAGGGCAGCAGCTCTTTCAGTAGTTTTTAGGGGCGTGAGTCAGAATGACTTAAACGGCCATATCAACATCACTCAGTCCTCTGAGTACTGCGCAGCTAAAAGCAATGGAAAACTACAGCTGCTTTTTTTCCAAGAAAATGTGGCTCTCTGCATTTCATATAGCATTGATGGAGGCGCCTTCCTTGGTAAAATATTCCGGAGGTAAACTAGTCTCCTGTTCGGATCTCCGGGTGGGGACTACTAAGGAAGGGGTCACCAGAAAATTAAAAAATAACATTCTTCGAGTCGGAGAGCGTGGAATGTTAGAAGTTTAAAAAAGGTTGGTAGGCTAGAAAATTTAAAAAGGATAAAAAAAGGATTAAAAAAGGATATTTGGATAGGATAAATGTGGATGTAGTAGGAATTAGTGAGGTTCGGTGGGAACAGGAAGGCGACTTTTGGTCAGGTGATTTTAGAATAATTAACTCAGCTTCAAATAATGGGCAGGCAGGAGTAGGTTTCATAATGAACAAGATAGGGAAGAGAGTAGAGTGTTTCAAAACTAATAGCGATAGAATCATTGTAATAAGGATAAAATCAAAACCTAAACCGACAACGATTGTTAACGTCTATATGCCTACAAGCACCCATGATGATGATGAGGTAGAGTGTGTATACGAAGAGATTGATGAAGCAATTAAACACGTGAAAGGAGATGAAAATTTAATAATAGTTGGAGATTGGAATGCAAGCATTGGAAAAGGCAAGGAAGGAAATATAGTGGGTGAATACGGGCTGGGCAAAAGGAATGAAAGAGGAGACGGAATTATAGAGCTTTGCACGAAGTATAATTTAGTAATTGTCAACACCCAATTTAAAAATCATAATAGAAGAATATACACTTGGAAAAAGCCAGGCGATACTGCAAGGTATCAGATTATATCATGGTTAAGCAAAGATTTAGAAATCAACTCATTGACTGCAAAACTTACCCTGGAGCATACATTGATAGCGACCATAATTTGGTGATAATGAAATGTAGACTGGGGTTTAAAAACCTGAAGAAAAGGTGTTCGATGAATCAGTGGAATTTAGAGAAGCTTGAGGAAGAGGAGGTAAAGAAGATTTTTGAGGAGGACATCGCAAGAATTCTGAGTAACCCTTATCTTTTTTAAAGATAAGGTAGAAAATGTAGAAGAAGAATGGGAGTGTTAAAAAGGAAATTCTTAAATCAGCAGGAGCAAACTTAGGCGGAATAAAGAGAACTGGTAGAAAACCTTGGGTTTCAGACGATATATTGCAGCTGATGGATGAACGTAGAAAATATAAGAATGCTAGTGATGAAGAAAGTAAAAGGAACTATCAGCAATTAAGAAATGCTATAAACAGGAAGTGCAAATTGGCGAAAGAAGAGTGGATTAAAGAAAAGTGTTCAGAAGTGGAAAGAGAAATGAACATTGGTAAAATAGACGGAGCATACAGGAAAGTTAAGGAAAATTTTGGGGTACATAAATTAAAATCTAATAATGTGTTAAACAAAGATGGTACACCAATATATAATACGAAAGGTAAAGTCGATAGATGGGTGGAATATATTGAAGAGTTATACAGAGGAAATGAATTAGAAAATAGTGTTATAGAGGAAGAAGAGGAAGTTGAGGAGGATGAAATGGGAGAAACAATACTGAGATCTGAATTTAAGAGAGCATTAAAAGATTTAAATGGCAGAAAGGTTCCTGGATTAGACGGAATACCTGTAGAAATTACTGCGCAGTGCAGATAAGGAAGCGATTGATAGATTATACAAACTGGTGTGTAATATTTATGAAAAAAGGGAATTTCTGTCAGACTTCAAAAAAAGTGATATAGTCATGATACCAAAGAAAGCATGGGCAGATAAATGTGAAGAATACAGAACAATTAGTTTAACTAGTCATGCATCGAAAATCTTAACTAGAATTCTATACAGAAGAATTGAGAGGAGAATGGAAGAAGTGTTAGGAGAAGACAAATTTGGTTTCAGGAGAAGTATAGGGAAAAAGGAAGCAATTTTCAGATTAATAGTAGAAGGAAGATAAAAGAAAAACAAACCAACATAATTGTCATTTATAGACCTAGAAAAGACATTTAATAACATAGACTGGAATAAAATGTTCAGCATTTTAAAAAAATTAGGGTTCAAATACAGAGATAGAAGAACAATTGCTAACATGTACAGGAACCGAACAGCAACAGTAATAATCGAAGAACATAAGAAAGGGTGTCCGACAAGGGTGTTCCCTATCTCCGTTACTTTTTAATCTTTACATGGAACTAGCAGTTAATGATGTTAAAGAACAATTTAGATTCGGAGTAACAGTACAAGGTGAAAAGATAAAGATGCTACGATTTGCTGATGATATAGTAATTCTAGCAGAGAGTAAAAAGGATTTAGAAGAAACAATGTACGGCATAGATGAAGTCCTATGCAAAAACTATCGCATGAAAATAAACAAGAACAAAACAAAAGTAAAGTAGAAATAACAAAGATGGACCACTGAATGTGAAAATAGGAGGAGAAAAGATTATGGAGGTAGAAGAATTTTGTTATTTGGGAAGTAGAATTACTAAAGATGGACGAAGCAGGAGCGATATAAAATGCCGAATAGCACAAGCGAAAAGAGCCTTCAGTAAGAAATATAATTTGTTTACATCAAAAATTAATTTAAATGTCAGGAAAAGAATTTTGAAAGTATATGTTTGGAGTGTCGCTTTATATGGAAGTGAAACTTGGACAATCGGAGTATCTGAGAAGAAAAGATTAGAAGCTTTTGAAATGTGGTGCTATAGGAGAATGTTAAAAATCAGATGGGTGGATAAAGTGACAAATGAAGAGGTATTGCGGCAAATAGATGAAGAAAGAAGCATTTGGAAAAATATAGTTAAAAGAAGAGACAAGACTTATAGGCCACATACTAAGGCATCCTGGAATAGTCGCTTTAATACTGGAAGGAGAGGTAGAAGGGAAAAATTGTGTAGGCAGGCCACGTTTGGAATATGTAAAACAAATTGTTAGGGATGTAGGATGTAGAGGGTATACTGAAATGAAATGACTAGCACTAGATAGGGAATCTTGGAGAACTGCATCAAACCAGTCAAATGACTGAAGACAAAAAAAAAATTTCTACACAAACACTGGAACGATAAACAAGATTCACAAATAGTGTGTACAAGGTGTATTACTGCAATTAAGGTTAGAAAAAGGTTTTACCTAACCTCACATGGTTATTTGGAGTCTTTGTCACATCTAATTAATGTTTGACGAGGATGGCTGTTTAATGGGTACCAGGTACCTGGTACAAGTGATACATGATTACATGAACATTAAAAAATTAACTACTCTTCAAATGATTAGTCAACAGGTTAATGACAAAGCCAGCAAATTAGAAACTATTTTCACAAGTTTAATGACATGTTCTTACTTATTGACATCCCACAGTTTCATTATACATATTCCTCAGTTCCTCAAATTTTAGAGTCCATATTCCTCAAATTTTAAGGCAAATTTGTTATGTTTACAGGACAAATGTTATGAGTGATGCTAAAACAAGACAACAGGGCTAATAGGAAATATTTTGTTAAACACATGATGTTACCATTACAAAGTCTGGCCTAAATTTAAAATTAAATTAAATTGCATTACATAAATTTGTCAATTCATTTATATTTTATTTTCTATTAAACTATTTTGTTATGTGGATTTTTTATACGTTGACGGAAGATATATTTGTTAAAACGTAAAAGTTAAATTAATAGTAGCATGATTCATTTGTTATTACATTCTTTCTTAAAAGAGAATTTTAAAAAAGATGACATACTGGAAAAATGTACTAACGTTTTCTGTACAAAGAGAGTTAAGTGTGTGTAAATACACACACTCACACAGACTGATTTGTACAAAATACAGGTATGAGAATTTGATATCAAAGGTCACTCCATAAATACATTCATGGATTTATCAGAAGATTTCTTATTTGTCGATTTTTTTTTATAACATTACAAAATATTATTATTGAAATTGCAACATGTTAAAATGACAAATTATGTTTAAAATTGTAATTAAAATTAATTTTGGATAGTCAATTCCTTAGTATCCTAAGTATTATAAGATATGTTAAATTTTGTTGTAATAGCGGTTCTACAAACTTAAGTAGACTAGTTATGGGACTTCAGAGTCAAATATGTTTATTGTCATCTTTCTTTATTTTTATAAATAATGTGTATTATCCATCGCTGTTAGAAATATTTTTTGTTGTGTTGAGTTATTGTAATTTTTTTTTGACAGAAGCATAAGCAACATAGTCCTAGTACACTGTTTCACAAATCCCAACGTAGTAAGTTTATTTTATTTTTTTATTAAAAATTTATTCTTATAAAATTTTGTTTCTGTGTTTTATTTAAATTTGATGTTTTATACAAGAAGCTCACAATGAGCAATGTTAACAGCAGGAAACAACTATTCTTATCATAACAAAGCAAAAAGATTTGCTTTACACATTTAGACCTTATCAACCAAAACATATAGTATTAGATCAAAACGTATAGTATTTTTACAAATAAATCATTAATTAATAAAAAAAAAGAATAAAATAATACGTACGATTCATTATCAAGAAGCAGTTGGACGTGTGTTTCATTAAGAGATATTAACTTAACTTTAATCTCATCACAATTTTTATGGGATTCTAGAAGAACATTATACTCTTCTTCAATTACAATGAGTTCCTCAATTCTTTTTTCATTTGATAATAACTTTGCATTTAAACTAATCAATTCAGTTTTATAACCAGCAATAACTTCCTCTAATTTTTCTATTTTGTTATCACTAACTGACAACTCAGATTTCAATGCTTCTAAGTTTTGAGTTAACATAGAATTTCTTTCACAGAGTTCAGATATAACAGTCAGGTTTGAGGAATGTAAATGTTCTAACTTTTGAATCTCTTCTCTTAAATTCTCAGCAATTGTTTTTTCATGCTGTAACAAAATATAATATCTATTAAAACATTCTCAAGATTCGCACTTTAAAAATTCAGTTTATAAATAGCTATTCAAATAATAGAAGCAATTTATATAATTTTCAAAGCATCAATTGACTTCTTTCTCCACCATTATAATTGATCTATCTTGCAGTTTTCCGTACCAAAAGACCTTTATTTCTTGAAAATGAACTCATTTTTGTTCTATAACAAAAATTAAAAGGATGTAGGGCTTCTATATTTTATATATATATATATTATTTACATTTTTATTCTTTTTTTAACAATTTTTCCATTCACTCATTACTAAGTAGAGAGAAAGAAAATTTTTTAGGAATACTATACAAATATCAGCGGCATAACTTTAGCAAAAGTCCACTAAAAATACTTATACAAAGCAAAGCATCAAACATTATTAAGAAACAAAAATCTAATTTTGCATATAATTACATTCTACTTATTCAATGGAAGTACACAGTATTTTAATTTGTCACTGAGAACCAAGTTTCTAATAGAAACTATATTCTTGTTTCTGAAACTAAAGAAATATAAGATCATTGTTAACAAAGTATTCACAGACATAGCTCAGTTAATGATAAAGCATTTTATAACTATTATATATTTACTTCATATTATTTGCACTTGCTGCAAAGAAATTTTAATAAATTTATCAAAATAAAAGAGCCCTCGAGTTACTTTAACCAAGTATAAAACAATTTTTCTGCTTAAATGGGTATTGCTTTATTATTAACTATTATTTATTTTTATTATTATTTGATATTTCTGTAAATAACTGAGTAACTTCTCTAATGAAATAACTAACCATAGTGTGAAATTTTATTTTATTAAAATAATATTAATCAGACTAAATATATCAATGGATTAAATGAAGGCAGACTGATTGATGAATAAAATCAGACTCATTTTAAACTAAAATAATAAATTTGAGCCTACCTGTGTACAAAATGCTATTGCTAAGTACAGAAATGTGAAGAAAAAAGATAATTTCCATGATATATAAAATAGAAATTATTTCTATTCAAAACCTGTTAATTCAATTAAAGTAAACAAAAATTGCTGAGGGTGAACTTTTCAAAATAAGCAAATTCAAGTGTAAATAATATGAATTAATGTTATAAGCTTATTTTCACTCACATATAACTTTTATTATTTATTTCATATATGCTATCAAAAATACATTTAGGAAGAAGATATATTTGCAGGACGTACTACTTGTTAATAAACTATTTTAGAAAAAACACTTAAAAATTTATGTTATGTATTCATAAAATTTACTAATATATACACATATATAGGCTGCTCTAGATATCAATGCCACTCACTTTGTTTTGGTATAGTAGAGAACTAAAATTAAATTATATTAATTTAAAGTAAATTAAATTAGAGTAATTAAATTATAGGCTCAAAAACATTTTATCTTTTGTTTTCATAAAAGCAGATTTTTGTATTGATTTCAGCCAGAAATGATTTTAAAGTCAGTTTTGGATTTACAAGGGGGCGGTCCAGAAAGTAATTATGTTTGTGCCTAGCATGGAGATGGGTGGGGGATAGAGCCGCCATTTTGGCATCAAAATGTTTCTACACTCAGTATACATAAAGCTTTCTCTATTTTGTTCGTTGTGAATTATTGAAATCTGTGCTTCAATAGAAAATCCCACAGGTTATGAGGTGTGTTCAGTGATTAGGTTTTTACTGACAAAAAAAAACTCACTCATACCAACTGAAATTCATTGGCAACTTTATGAAGTTTACAGAGATGGAATAATAAGTGAGGTGGAGTGAGGTAGTGGTAAATTCAGATTAAAAATGGCCACACCAATGTTCATGATGAAGAACGCAGTGGTCGGCCTTGCCTTGAGACTAATTGACAATGAACGTCAATAATAAAATTCGTGAAAATCACCGCATTACGATTATGGAACTCTCACTTCATTTCCTCCAAATTTCACGAAGTTTACTACATGAAATTGTATCAAGGAAGCTTGGTTTTCACAAGTTTTGTGCAAGATGGGTGCCAAAAATCTAAGGCGGCAGATTTCTGCAGAGAAGGAATTGAAAAGCTTGTGCATCGTTATGATAAGTGCATTAATTTAAATGGCAACTATATAGAAAAATAGTATAAGATTGTCCCTTTCAAATGGATATAATAAATTTCTTTTTTTTATTTGTTTGGTTTCTTATTTCAAAATGTAAGTTACTTTCTGGACATGCTCCTCAACAAAGTTGAGGAGCATTTGGTCACAGGTTTGAATACATGAATGACAATGCATGGAGCAAACAATTCCACAATAATGAATGCATTCTATTTTTGATGAATTATTACTGAAAGGAGATGTTAAACTATGTGTTGAAGGCAATGTTTTATTAGCAGAATTTCCAAATGTGGTGTTTCTATCAAGTGTTGCTTTCTGATGAATGTAGAATTTAAGAGGCAGAAATGTATTTTTCAGGGATAACAAGAATCCTCATTTTGTGTACAGTTGGAAAGGAATCCACCAGTTATCATGTAGTGGATTCCCTTCAACAACAAACTCCTGCACCAAATTACAACATAAAATTTAAAATCTTTTAAGCTTCATAAATATTTCCCTGCTGTTTATTCATTTTTTTGGAATGTTTCAGGTTGGCAAAATATAATTAAAAAACTATCTTTTTAATAACAATTTGGTTTTAAGTTTTTTCAGATTAAAATTGCTAAGAAAATTAAGAAAAAAAGATTAAAAGCAGGTGAGAAGAGAAAATAAAATATATATATATATATAGTTTTAACCAGCACTGACTCTGCGGTCATGAGTTATAAACTAATTTCAAGAGCACCACTAATAACAATGATACATGTAACTGCTTCACTGAATGAAGCTTTGGAAATAATATACTTACTTTATTACACATCATTCAATTACCACGTTTACTTATTGGGATGTTGCAGAACACCATTAGGGCGTGTATGTGGTGCAGTCAAATTTCTTAAGGTCACATAATATACCGGCCCATGTTTTCGTAAACTTGTACATTAAGGTTATGTAAAAAGAAACAAGAATGTTTACATCATTAACAAAGTAGGAATAATGTACTAAACAGTGTTATGAATTGGATGTTATTTGTTTGTTAAAATAAATAAAATTTACTGTGATAGCAAAAAATTTACTGTAACTGCTACAAACTACAAACTAAATTTCATTAAGCACAAGTACAGTGACAAAGCAGATGACAGCACATTATGAAGCAGATGCTCCCAAAAAATGAATTTACTATAAATAAAATAATGTCAGGTGACAACTTTGTATTAACAACTATTTAATTAAGATAACAATACAGAAACATTATATAGCAATAATAGTGAAACCTGATAATTCTGTTGTACATTTTCTAGATCTGCCTTCAATGCCTCAGATATTTCCAACTGCTTTCTCAGTAATTCACACTTGGAGGTAAGATCCTGAAGTAATGTATCTTTCTTTTCAAGAGATGACACCTGTAACCAATAAATGACCATAAACTGCCACGTTATTAATATATTGTAATTTGTCAAGACAAATTATATTGTCATTTGTAATTTGTCAAGTATTCATACATATAAAAATGCCAAAGTAACCAACTGTTTAGCTATATGTAAACGTCAAAGAAAAACATATTTTACAGAAAACAATATCTATGTAGTATTTTTAGCCGTTACTTTCTACAAGTACATTAAAGTCACCATGAGGAAAATATGGAACAAATGCTTATTTATAATACTCAACACAAATTTCATGGCAACAAAGTCAGAACTTAAATTCCTATATATATATATATATATATATATAACAATATTGGTAATCTTGTTTTACTGCTGTCAACTTGTTTTCAAATTTAATCTTAATTTCATTGTTTGTATTGTTACACACCTATAATCAAAACTTATTGGTTTTTGTCCTCAAAGACAAACATCAGTAGTTGTACTACAAAGTTAAGGCTTGCAAACAGTACGCACTGCCATAAATTATGTTAATGTAATTTTGATACCACACAACCAAACAGGGTTAGGTTATGTTATAAACTTTATGTATCTTTATTTCATGCAATCACCTTTTTAAAAGAAATGATCAAATACTTACTATTTTATACTTTACATACCAAATTTTAACTAATTTTTGTAGAAATTTCATTGATTTAAAACAGTACCAACACAAGCTAAATATAAATATCACCAGTGGTTTATTGTAAATATAAATCCATAAAACAATCAGTAAAAAGATTTTTGTTTAATACTTTTTCTGATTCTTCTTTACTTTGTATAGTTTTCTACTATGAGAAAATAAACTCCATTTCCAACAGAAGTTTTGTTGAAGTACACTGGTAACAGTTCCAGATTGATAAACTCCTATCAACTGGCAGATTTATCAATTAATATCATCATAAGAATCTCTATATAAGATTTTTAAGTAATAAACTCTGAAAATTTCTAAACTGAAATTTAAAACTTTTATGTCTAACCTAACTTCACTTGAGTAAAACTTAATTTACACAAGTCAAAACATATTCATGAGTTAATCAGTTAATGTTACACTTTGAAAAAGAAAGCATATTGTTTATTAATATAATCTTACAAAGGAAATCATAACAATCAATATTGGTAATGAATTTAAACCTACCATATCTTGTTTTAATACAGCCAACTTGTTTTCTAAGTTCATCTTAATTTCATAGTTTTTATTTTTAAGTTCCTTCTCCAAATTTTCCCAATTTTTCACAGCTTTATCAGACTCTACATATAGTCTATGTTGATTCTCCTTTAGAGCATCATTCTCACTTCTCAGACTGAGGTACATGAAACAAAGTGAAATTTAAATCACAGATAAACAGTGATACAATGATGGTGGTATAGTGGTAATTACAAAGTTAATGACACTTGTCAGGTTTTTACTTTTAGTCATTTTACTGTCATTAGAACAGTTTACTTCCAGGGGGTGCATAATAATATTTTACAGATCATTATTTAAACTATATTTTGCAATCAATTAGCTATATTATAATTTCATATTGTTTGTTAAATTTACTAAAGCATTTTATTTTTGTTTGTAAATTTGAATGCTATATAAATTGTGTGATGATTGTTTTTATACCAAACATCACAGAGGTTCATTATGATTGTAATTTGGATTAAATTTAGTAACGCGAAACAAGAGGTGCCTAACAATAATAAACATTCATTTAAAGAATATAAATGAAACAGTTTTGCATCCCGATCATGAATGTTTATGAATAAGCAAAATAAAATGATTACTCAACCATTCACTCATATCACGTTTAAGTGGCATTCAAAATATTAACAGTGCACAAAATGCATTTTGTTGTCAACCAAAAAGGAGATTGAAAATGAATGGCAATATATTTTCTAAAGAAAAAAAATTGGATTACCACTCTCGTACAGTGTGCAAATAATTAAACGAGGATAAAACCAAAAAGTTAAAGCTTGGTACCAAGTATTTCCTAAATTAACAGCCTGGAAATTTTCTGATTGACAGTGAAATTTAAAAAAAATCAAGTTTAAAAAATAATACAAAAAACATCTACAGCAAATCTAGAAATACTAAAGTTTTCCTTGGTGAAGTAATGAACTTGTACATGTACCTTTTTTCTATTACTTCTTTTTCTACATCTTTCATATGTAAAAATATAGATCTATAACTAATTGCACAATAGACACAAATAAAAAAGAAAAATAAGTTATTTGTAAGAATGTAAATGCCTCACATCGTTATTTATTTAATTAACTTGCTTATATCAGTATGCTTTTTCTAAATTAATGTCTAATTACAATTTTAAATAGGAATTAAATAAAAATAGTTTAATAATTTTCTTATAAATTAGCTTAAAGGAAGATAGGACACAAAATTATTAATCTGTACTATTCTGAAAAGGTGAACTATGGAATTCATTTACATAATTTACAAAGAAAGAACAAAAGAAAAGACACATTGTACAAATAAACATTTTTCAAATGGAACCGTTTGGTTAACAAAAAACATTAGACCAGATTTTAATTAAGGAAAATTTTAACCACAATAAAAGCTAAATTCAACCATTTATAAATATATTCAAAATGTAAACAATACATAAACATATAAAACTTGGAAATATTTAGAATAAATAGGCAACATTAAACATATATAAAAAATCTTATGTGGACAACACATGACTTCCTTGTATGCCTATTGAATTACATTAACACATTTTTTTTAAATGAAAAGTACATAATATTTTATTTCATTAAAAATCTTTTTACAATTAGAGGTTAATAATTATTAATAAATCAATATATTTAAATTAAAAAGAGATGAAATGATTCGAACCGATGTGCCTTCCCCTTTTAAGATCCAAATATTACATTAATTAAAATTTTATTTGGCCATAACTCTGGAACCAATGAAAATATCACTTATGATATATCGTTGAGGCTACTTGACATGAATATCGTTACAGATTTCCTCAAAGACGGATTCCAAATACATAAACATTTTCTTCAGTGTATCAGCATTTACAAATAAAAGCTTCATTTCCAACATGTTCGTTTTCTGTTGAACGCCAAGTCGTGTGATTCAGCGTAATCCAAGCACTAGTAAAAAGCAAATTTTCATGTCGCACTGGTTTGTCAAAATCAAAGTGTGGCACATCCTACAGAAAGAACATTATTTTCCTAAAAACCTAATAAAAAAAAACACTTGCTGTTTGACACTGAATTTTGTTTTAAAAACACAAAAATTCAGATATTTTAAAAACTACTGAACAGTTCTGGGATCTGTTATCTTATTTTTTAGCTTAGATTACATAAGAAACCACAACTTTACTCCTTAATTTGAGTCCCAAAAATTACAGTAGGGCTTCTTTTTATTAGAAGAGCTGAAATCTTGGCTAGCCTACTCGAAAACAAAGCATTTTCAAACCAAAGTTTGTGTGAACGTTTTTCATTACTTTCATCTCCTATAGCACCACATTTCAAAAGCTTCTAATCTTTTCTTCTCAGATACTCCGATCGTCCAAGTTTCACTTCCATATAAAGCGACACTCCAAACATACACTTACAAAAATCTTTTCCTGACATTTAAATTAATTTTTGATGTAAACAAATTATATTTCTTACTGAAGGCTCGTTTCGCTTGTGCTATTCGGCATTTTGTATCGCTCCTGCTTCGTCCATCTTTAGTAATTCTACTTCCCAAATAACAAAATTCTTCTACCTCCATAATCTTTTCTCCTATTTTCACATTCAGTGGTCCATCTTTGTTATTTCTACTACATTTCATTACTTTTGTTTTGTTCTTGTTTATTTTCATGCGATAGTTCTTGCGTAGGACTTCATCTATGCCGTTCATTGTTTCTTCTAAATCCTTTTTACTCTTGGCTAGAATTACTATATCATCAGCAAATCGTGGCATCTTTATCTTTTCACCTTGTATTGTTACTCCGAATCTAAATTGTTCTTTAACATCATTAACTGCTAGTTCCATGTAAAGATTAAAAAGTAACTGAGACAGGGAACATCCTTGTCGGACTCCCTTTCTTATTACGGCTTCTTTCTTATGTTCTTCAATTGTTACTGTTGCTGTTTGGTTCCTGTACATGTTAGCAATTGTTCTTCTATCTCTGTATTTGAACCCTAATTTCTTATAAATTTAATATTATGTCTGTTAATATTGTAATTCCAATAGAAATGTAATTTAAAGATTTAATTAAGAAAGGAGGTATCATGAAATACTGCATAGCAAAATTAAAAATATTCATGAATAATTTTAATTCCGAATCAGATGATTATGATCTGTTCACTATAAAATTCAATAAACTATTAAATACGAAAAAACAATTCTTGAAGTTCAATCTGAAATAGAATTGCATAAAGATACAACAGATAAAGATTTAGAGGATAAGGATATATATATATGATAATATTTTTGATAAACTTAAATTAAAACATAAATCCTAGAAAATCTTTTTTGACAAATCCAATCAAATTACATTAAAACCTATACACAAATGGAGCCCTTTCACAGTGATGTGAGAGAATGACATAAATTTTTTGATCTTTTTAATAGGTCAGTCCATAACCGCAAAGAATTTTCCGATGTTGAAAGATTTTACTACCTTACAAATTTCTTAAGGGGTAATTGCTTTAGATGTAATAAAAAATTTATCAGCAACATCTGAAAATTATGAAACTGCTAATTGCAACTAAACATGCTATGGAAATTATTAATCAAAAGCCATTAAAAAAAGAAAATTCCAAAAATTTATCTAAATTCATTGATAAAATTAATTCAAATATTAATGCATTGAAGAATATAAATATTGATTATTTAGAATTTATTATAATATAGTTAATTAATCAAAATTTAAATTTAAATACTTTAAGAGACTGGGAAAAAACATTGGAAAATAATGAATTTCCAAAGTTAGAACAACTCATTTCTTTCTTAGAATGAAAGCGTAAACTACGTGAATCCACTGACGCGATTCAATGTAATGAAAAGGTACAGCCGCCTAATGTAGGTTTTAGCAGCAAAAAATGTGATCATTAAAAACAAAGTTCTAGTAAAAATGCGTTTTATGTAAATAATTCTAATAATTTTATGTGTATATTATGTAAAAACTAGCAACCATCCATTGTATCGATGTAATAAATTTTTAAGTTATAATGTTAATGAAAAGAAAAATTTAGTATATCAGTAAACAGCATATTGTAGAAATGTGTCAAAGCAATTGCAAATGTAAAAAATGCTTGCAGAAGCATCATATGCTAATTCATTTAGATAAAATGCTGCAAGAGCCAGCAATTAAATCTTCTAAGCCGAATCAAGCTCCTTCAGCTAATAGTTCATATTGTACTTTAAAATCAGAACCTAACAAGTCTGTTTTACTTGAAACAGCAATAGTTAATGTTAAAAAAGGTTAAGATAAAAAAGGTAATTTCATCCAAGCCAGGGTCTTACTTGATTCCACTTTGGATGATTTCATTTTGTACTGAAAGTTTTGCTGCTAAACTCGGGTTTCAAATCAAACCTGTTTTAATGCCGATCACAGGTATTAGTAATGTTGTCACTAAATCTAAGCTAAGTGTTGATTTAAATATTAATTCTAGATATGAAGATTTTAATTTGTACTGCCATCTATTATAGGTGGCATCTATCTAATGATTTTGTAAATTTTAACCGACTGGGAAATTCCTTCTCAACTTTTTCTTGCCAATCCTAATTTTAATATTCCTGGGCAAATCGACATTTTTCTAGGCGCTCAATATTATCTTTCATTGCTTAAGCCTGTTCTAATCATACCATACTTCAAGAAACTCGTCTTTGTTTCATAGTCTCTGGTCAAATCCCTATGAAATCTAGTAAACGGAAACATAATTCAGATTCAATATCACTTTTTGTTAGCAATGAACAATTTTCCTCTCAATTAGAGTCCTTTTGGAGATCTGAAGAGATCAAAAATCGTTTACCGACCAAGGAGGAATCTTTCTGCAAAACATTTCGTTGAAAATACCTTTCGTGATGACAGAGGCAGATTTGTTGTA
Organism: Lycorma delicatula; assembly: GCF_047948215.1. Lineage (NCBI taxonomy): Eukaryota > Metazoa > Arthropoda > Insecta > Hemiptera > Fulgoridae > Lycorma > Lycorma delicatula. The sequence goes on along the minus strand of NC_134455.1, from coordinate 115,271,109 downwards.
TTACTTCTTCGTAAGGAAAACTTTGCTTTAGGAGATTCTTATAAAAATGTAAGGCATAGTTTCAGGCGATATTCCAAGATATTTATTTTGGAAAAAATGTCTCTGAGGAGAAAAAAATAGCATGAATAATAAATAGAATAACTTTTTTTTCATAATTTCCTTGACAGAATTAAATGTAGAAAGACAGATAATTTGGTGGAAATTTACTGAAATAACCTATGGATATGAAAAAACTGTTATTTTAGTGGCAACTAGAATGCATAGATATTGTCCTGCAATTAATATATTTCCTCACTTAATTCACACTAAATGTTTTTTAAATATTCAAAAATAAAATATTCAGTCAAAATTTTCTCACTGAATATTACACTTTCATTATAAACTTATGTAAAATCATTTCCTCAAATCATAGACCTAATTTTTACATAAAAATAATGTTTATATAAGTGCAGTTATAAAAGTAACACAAATAGATACAGTAACTTCATGCTATGTAAAATAATACACAAATTTGGTAGTTTTTTTAAGTAAGCTAAGTAATTATTATCTCTTATTTTTCATAAGCCAGTCATTATGACTGCATACATACTGGATTGCTGCAATTAGAAAAAAGTAACGTTTTTACCTTAAAGATGTATGTAACTTTTCAACATATGCCATATTACATTTTGTTGTCCTTTGATAGAAAGATTTCTTCTTCTGGCTCCCTTCACCCCAGCGCGACAATTAATAGGTTTTACTTATCTTCTGCTTAAATTTATTTACATAAAAAACTTTTCTGAAAACTAAAGATCTGTTGCTAAAATAACTAGGCATAATAGTCCAAGTAATCCCAAAATTAAATTAATAACTGCCATATTACACCTAAGTTACAGATTAATAAAATATTATGTAAAAATCATAAATAATACATACCATTTGTTGTCCAGTTCTAATTTTGCATGCATTTCATTAAGAAATTCTAATTTAGCTTTAATTTCTTCACAGTCTTTGTGCGATTCTAGAAATACGTTGTACTCTTTTTCAGTCAGTCTCAGTTCCTGAATTGTTTTTACATCTGAAAAAATCTGAGAATTTAATCTAGATAAATCAGTTTTATAATTAGTAATTTCTTCTCCTAATTTTGCAGATTTCTTGTTGCTAATAGAGAGCTCAGACTTTAGGGTTTCTATATTTTCTGTTAGCAGAGAATTTCTGTCAGCGAGTTCAGATATAACACATTCATTTGAGGCCTTTAAGTTTTTAAGTTCTTGAACTTCCGCTTTTAAATTTTCTGAAACTGTTTTTTCAAGCTGTAAAAAAGAAGAGTGGATTTTCCATATAAAAGTGGTTGTAATTTTTTTTATCAGTAAATGTTAAATAAGTATTGTAATTTATTATTGTACTTTTTTCATGCAATACGAGGGTAAATTAAATATAAATGGGATTTTTGTTCCTGAGTAACTACGGTTGGTAAGACTGGGCCCGTGCTTCTACTATGCTTGGGTGGGGTCATCAGGAGTGAGGAGTGCCAGCCATTGCACACTCACAACCAATTCATCAGTAACGTTCACAATGTCAGCAGCAGATGCACCCTCCATTGCACAATGCATAATTATAAAATTTCTTGCTCGTGAAGGTGTTCAAGCGACGGAAATTTTCTGTATTGACTGCACAGTTTGGGGACCAAACAATGTCAAGGACTCTTGTGTTTGCCTGGCATAAAGAGTTGCCAAGGAACGATGAGAATGAGTGCAAAATCAGGAACACAATCACTGTCCTTGGACCAGCATTAAAGATGAAAACATTCGTGCAGTTAGAGACATTCTTGAAGACAATCAATGGGTGAGAGTATCTGAAATAGCAGAACAGGTCAGAATGAGTTATGGGAGCTGTCAACCGATCATCATAAATGACCTACATTTCCAAAGTGTGTGCTAGTTGGATCCCTCACCTTTTGACCGCAGATCAGAAGTTGAAACGTTTGGAAGTCTGTCAGAGGCTTACAGCAAGGTTTGCGAAAGAAGATGATGCATTTTTGGGTCAGATTGTCACCTGCAACAAAATGTGGGTCCACCACTATTCTCCCCAGTTGAAACAAGCTAGTATGGAGTGGTGGAGGAAAGGCGAGGAAGCCCCAGTAAAACCAAAGACTTGACTGTCAGCTGGTAAGGTTCTTTCAACAATTTTTTCGATCAGCAAGGCATTTTGCTCATTGATTTTTTGCATAAGTGACGTAAAATAATTGCTGCTTACTACTGCAAACTGTTGAATGAGGTGAAGGCAGCACATCACTGCTAAAGACAAGACCAACCGATTCAAGAGGCCATCCTCCTCCATGACAACACCAGGCCCCCCAGCTCTAACGGCCTCAAAACTAGGAGAAATGCACTGGACTCAACTTGATCATCCTCCCTACAGCCCAGACCTACTGCCCTGAAATTTTCATTTCTTTCAATCGCTTAAGCTCTAGGAGGGCAACTATTTGACAATGATGAGGATGTGGAGGGAGGATTTGTGCACAATTGGCTGCTGATGCAACTAGCTTCATTCTACAAACCCTTCCTTTTCGCTGGGAAAAATGTATTTCTAAAGCAGGAAAATATGTAGAAAAATAAACTATATTTGTCTTTTTATTTTTCAATTAATAAACTTTTTTTAAATAAAATCCTGTTTATATTTGATTTACCCTCATAAAAGTTTCAAATAATTGAAAAATTAATTAGATATATTCAGAGATATTAACAATTCATTATCTGTGCTTATTCCAATGAATTCTGCAATGGAAAAAAGAAAATAGGTGTTATTTTTCCGGAATAAAAGGGATGCAATTGCACAAGTTGCATCCCAAGTTGCATTTTAAATTTTATGTTACTATCATAATCACTTTGAAGTGTTGGTAAATTACAATACAAAAACAACTAATTTTTGACATCAGATCCTTATGAAGAATGTGTAACTTTAAAAAACTGTCTTTTATTGAACCCACTGAAGATAATGAAACTAGCTATTTTCTATGTATATTGTCAGTTTTCCTATGTAATATTGTTTTCCCTTTCATAACTTGAAGATATATTGAAAAAAAATTTTGTGATTTGCAAAGAAAGCCAACTTATATCAGCTAAAATAAACATTAGGATTATTTATAAGCATGACAACATATAGCTGTTATCACTTTCCTATAATGAAAAATTACTACTGAAAACTCATGCACTTATTCTATATGTGATAAAGCCAAGTGCTACCTTCCTCAATTCACCAAAATAAAACAACCAATGTGTTGAACATTATGTGTAATGGAAAATATTATATAACGATTGAATTCTCTTGTGGTTTCTACTTAGTACAGTATCATATTCTATGTAATAAATGCTACCAAAGTAGCAATAACATTAAATACATAAACAATAATAGTAGCAAAACCTGATAATTTTTTTGAACATTTTCTAGATCAACCTTCAGTGCTTCATACACTTCCAACTGCTTTCTTAGTAGTTCACACTCAGAGGAAAGATCTTGCAGTAATCCATCTTTCTTCTCAAGAGATGATACCTTGAATGAATAAACAATTACAAAGGGTTAGTGTTAATAATAATATACTCCATGAAAAGATAATAAATATGTGCATTCATTCATTTGTATGAATGTGCATATTCACTCTTAAAAACGAGTGTGTCATTGAGTATGCTGGTCAAGCAGATATTCTACGTGGTTTGAGAAGTTGAGCGAGAAAGTTTCATTTGCCCATTTAAATTCAATGACACATTTTTCAAACATATTCTAGAAACAACGCCACTCGCACTTAACATCAGATGAGGCAAAGATGAGAACAGCAGCACTACTGAAGATGTCATATATACAACTGAAAAGGTTTGTAATAAATTATTAATAGCACATATTTAACATTTAGTACAACCTGATATATAAAATATTTTTTTTAATAGATCTTTATTATACAAAAATTATTATGCACATGTTCTATGCCATTCATTGATAATATATTTTACTTCTTTATTAATTCTGCTGAATTAAAAATTTATGAAAAAATGTTGCTTCCATTTTCAATGTTAACTGAAACTACAGAGACGTCATCTAACTATTCATAAAATACTTTTACAGCTGTTCCTGTCATTTTGCGTCTTCTGTAATAATAGCTAAAACTATGCTATCATCAAGGGAACCAGATTAAAACTACGATAAAAATATTACCTTTATTACCCTTTCATATATCAGATAATTTTTTTTAATCATTGATAGTAATAGATACAAAAGAAACTGTACGGTGTTTAGTTGTTAATAAACCACAAAAACAAATACCAGTTAGATTGAAAAAGACAAAATTATTTCCAACATTGTTGGTAATCTAAACCTACCATTTCCTGGTTTAATGCAGCCAACCTCTTTTCAAAATCAATCTTATTTTCAATATTATCTTTTTTAAATTTGATTTCCAAATCTGCCCAATTTTTGGCAGCTTCATCAGAATCTACACAGAGTTTATGAAGATCTTGTTTCACAGCACTGTTTTCATACCTTAAACTGAATTATAAAAAATTATTCAATATAAAGTAAATTAAGAGTACAACATTGACATTAATGTAACATAAAAACCATTAACAATATTATAAACAATTTCAGTTTATTAATGAAGAAATACAGTTACCTTTACAGGATAATAGTAGTAAGTTACATTTTTAAACAATAATTTTAATTGTTTGCTCAACTATCATAAAATATTTCACAGTTTATATTACCTCAATGAATAATTGTAACATGTAGTATCACAGCATAAAGTTAATTTTTCAGCTTCCTACAATCAATTTTGTCTGTAAGGGTATAATTTATTTATTGTAACAGAAAGCATAACAAAATTACCTTCTTAATATTTCTACACAAACACAAGAATGAGAAATAGATTCAGAAGTAGTCTGTACGTACTACTGCACTGTATGTTAGGAAAGATTTTTTGTATTAAACAAATCAGGGAATTATTTCACCTAGTATTTACACAGCCTAGGGCTTTAAAAAAAAAAATTCAAGTGATCCTTTGCAGTCTAGAAATACTGCATTTCTTTTAAAGAGTTAAATTTTTATATCGAAATAACAATATAAATACAAAAGTAATTTAGTCTTCAGAAAGTTTAGTCAAATCAAAGATCATAAATTACAATTATTTTTCTAATAGAAATATATTTACCAGGTCAAAAATGAAATCCTTATAATTTGATAAAATTAACATTTTGTGTGAAACAATTATTACTTAGTAATTGCACAACATATGCAATTATTTATCCATAAATCTACACCTTATCTTTATTTTATCTGCACCATATATAATTCATCATATTATTTTTAGACTTACAAAGATTGTACCAACCTTTCACATCCAATTACCTTTAGTCATTTTTAAACTGGTTTCAATAATTTTTTATAATTTCTAATTGTATTGCTTTTTAATCTAATGAATTCATTTTTTTTAAACTTTAGTATATTTTATTATTTTTGATGCAGGGTACCCAAAACTTATATACATAACTTAATTTTAATCAAAGATATAATAAGAAATGTTCATGAATAATATTCATATTATAGTATTTACTTGCATATGATACACACATTTTTTCTTAAAAACATGAAATTTATAGGGGAGCATGATACACAGGGATTTCCAAGTAAGGGTGCAGTATCTAATGAATTACATATTTTGGATACTATGGATAGTAATATAAACAAATAAGAAGCGTGTATTCTAATTGTTTGATTTCACATCAGTCATTTAAAGTTGACATCAGTTATTGTAAGCTATATCATAATAGCCTGATTGTTCGAGGCTTGTTTTTTAAGTAAAGTTTTGAATTTGTCTCCTATATATGACATGCCCCTTGGGGGAGGCTGGAAACAAATACGGAGAGAATAAATTAACCCTTTGCAGACGGATACCCTTATATGGGCTACCTGTACCTACGCTGAGGGCAGAAACCCATATATGAGTCTGTGAATGTGACCGGCTATTTGTCTTCACGTAGTTACATATAAATTCCAAGAGATGGCAGATGTTCAATCATTTTGAGATGGAATTCCTGATACAATATGATTGGGATCCATTTTACTTCAGTTATCAGATGAGTTCAATGACTGTGCATATGTAACACAAGATGCGTGCATTACTTTTTTCATGTTTTTCACTCTTTTTTTAAATAATTTGTTTACAAACTGTTACTTCCAAAACTTCATTTTCAGCTTGCTTTGTTTGAATTCAAACAAAATTTTCAAAACAAAAATTCAGAAAGAAATGAATAAATATATATTATTATTATTATAAAACCATATTATATTATTCCCTGTCTAGGTGCACTACTTCAGAATTTCTATTATTATATTACTATCAATGTTGCTATTATTATTCATAATAATACATGTAAAGACCTCAATGTTTTCACATAAGCTTTGTCTTGCGAGATAAATAAACAATGTTCCATAACCAGATTAGTGGCAGAATTCAATAAAAACACAAGTTATATGTTGTTTTTATGCATGAATGTATGTTTTAAGTTACTTCATGATTTTGCATGAACTTTTTTTTTGAAAATGTCTTCTGCCCGTAACCATAAAACATTGCCACTCATGAGGGATTAAAAGATTTTGGAATAATGGAAATATTAAAATTAACAACATGGAATGTAAGGGTATTAGCTTTCAAGGAAGCTGAATTGTGTCACAGTCTGTCAGAAAATAAAATAAATATAGCAGTAGTAACAAACTAAAAAAGCCAAAAGTTAAAAGGGTAAATGACAGAATTATTGTTGTTGGATTTAAGATCGATTGAGGTTAGTCTTTGTGCGTTAGGTGTATATGCTCTGGAGGGTGGCAAGGAGGAAGAATCTGACATTTTCTATTGTTAGTTACAGAAACAAACTAGATCTATATGATAAAATAGATCATGTAGTAGTAATAGTTGGTTATCATAAATGCAAGAGTTGATAAACAACCTATAAAGAATGTGATTGGTACTTTCGGAGAGGAACATTTAAATAAGAATGGTATAAAATTGAAAGAATTTGCAAATGCTAACTTACTCAAAGCTACAAATACATTTTTGGGAAAAAAAAGAAATAAACAAACATACTTGGTCAGCAAGAGATCTTCGATCATTGATTGACTATGAGACTGTAAATAAACAGAAGATGGCTACAAGTGTACAGGATCCTCATTTATATAGAGGTGAAGGTATACGTAGTGATCATTATACGGTTATGTCCAGGATTGAGTTGTGGACTAAGTGGAGAAGGGCTCGATGGACAGTTGTAGGTAAGAGAAAGAAGTTTATAAAGTCTACTGCTCCAAAGAAATTATAAGTTTATAAAGCCTATTGCTTCCTATAAAGCTTATTGCCAGATGGACAGTTGTAGGGTAAGGGAAAAGAAGTTAATAAAACCTATTGCTCTGAGAAGAAAGTATTCGACATGTTTCAGATGAGGTTAACAGAATATGTAAACTCTATCCCCACAAGTGATGATAAAGAGAAGTGGAATAATATACAGAATCTTCTGGTGAAAGTAGTGGATGAAGTGCTAGGTAAGAAAGTAGTCAACAGGCGTAAAAAAGGTCTTAGAATATGGAATGAGATAAAACAAGCAATAGAAAGTAAAAAATTAGCCTATCGTCAGTATCTCCCTACACAAACAACAGAGGCTCTGGGTATTCATAAACAGAAATGAAATGTCACAAAAAGTATTATTCGTAGAATGCAAGATCAGTCATGGGATAGGTTTATTAGCAACACAGAAGATTATGTACATGACCACCAAACTGTTGTATACAAGATAATGAAATATTTTAATCAAGAGGAAAGGGAAGAAGTGAGATTGAATTTAATTACTAAAGCAACAGATACGATCATTATAAAGAGTTATGGTATGACCCAGAAGTTGAGACCAAGAAAAGCAGGAGAAATATTAGATCACTAATGATTGAAGGACTGGAAAAAGCTATCTTATCTGTGAAAAATCAAAAAGCAACTGGTTTGTTGGATGGCATAAACTCATAATTGATCAAATACTGTAGCGCATACTCAAGTTCAGATTGCTACATTTTTGAATATGTGTTTGAAAGACTGCATAATTCCAGATGAGTGAAGGAAGGCAAAGGTGATTTATCTCTTCAAAAAAGGTGACAGAACTATGAAATTAAATTAAAGAGGGATAAGCTTAATAAGTGCTGCCTACAAGATATATGGGAACATTATTAATGAGCGACTTCATCACTAGTTACCATTTGGATGCATAATTCCAGATGAGTGGAGGAAGGTAAATATGATTTGCCTTCATGAAGAATTTCTTGAGGTTGAAACAGGTGATTTGCCCATACCCTGATAAGAAGATATATGCCATGCACCATCCAATAGACGATGCTTATATAGCTCAGTTACTTCAATCAATAGTCAGCTTTAGCAACAATCCCACCTAGTGTGGCAAAACACAATTCTGCAGCTGAAATTCACAGGCAAATTTGTGATGTTTCTGGACCAAATATTATGAGCAACGCTCATTTCATTTTGAGGAGGACAAATGTTCATGATTAAGCGCAAAGTGGCTGATTTCACTAACTTATTTGATTAAAAAAGTTTGAAAAACTGGTGCTTCATTTTACAATTGTCTTTGAAGTTTATACGTATAACATCTTCATGCATAATGTGTCAAGATATTATAAATATAAAATACTTTAACCTTCAAATATATTTAAAGATCATAATACAAAATCATTGTAAATTTTAATAAATTTTCATTATGTAGCATACACATGTACAGAAAGTAATGGGCTCAGCACTTCTCTTCATTGTTATATATTTTACCTCACAGTAATGTTTTTATTTACACATTTTTTCTGCCATTAAATTGATTCTTTTTTATGTTGAATATTAACACATTTTAGTTAAGCTTTTGTCATTAGAAAACCTTTGGTGAGCAATATATATTTCAAATTGAAAATATGAGATTTAATTAAAAACAAATAATTCCATAAGACTATATTTTAATTAACGTTTTCATAGGAGTAGACCAGCTGTGTCCAACCTGCTGCCCAGTTGTTCCTTTTGTATGGCTCTTACAGAATTTACATAGGTAGTTTCTTTACGCATTAAAAAAATCAGTACTTATCAGATATCTGACAGTCACGTACAATAGTTTAAATCAATGTTTTAACCTAACCTAACCTACAATGATATTTTATGACTTTTTGGACATACGCAATGTTTCAGTACAACCCCAACCTCAATAAAGAACTGCACAGTGTTCTGTCCATACTTGGTAATTGCCAAATGTTCATTTTGTACAGTGTAAATTAGAAGCACAAAAGTCTGAACCGATCTAATTGAAGTGAAATACTAACTAGAATAAAAACAAGAAGAATTCAAACAATATCAGTTGAATGATAAGCGCTGCTGTCAATAGAGATAATTATCAAATTGTAATAATTGTTTTACTAATTTTAAAATATAATGACCTCAAGTAAATAATACAGAGTTAACATGTAAATTGATTACACTACCTACTGTTTGGAACGGAAAAATGCATGGCAGGCAGATAACCGATAAGAACCAAAATATCTAACAAAAATTATAATATATTTTATACAAGTAATTGAACATCTATGTATATTGGCTATGACTGCTTAATAACATAAGTTTTTTTAACTTATGACGCTTAAGAAGATTTAAGATGTTTTAAATAAAAATGAAAAAAAAAATAAGGTAAGATGCAAAATATAAATAAGTTTAGTTAGATGGGAATTTGATAATAAACACCATTATAAAAAATATATAAAAAAAATTTGATTTTTTGAAAAATAGTTTTATTACACTGAAAACTGTATAATAAAATAAGTTAATTTACTTATAACAGGCGGCCAGCCCTTTGTACCTCTCTATGCAGTGTGCGGCTCACCTTCCATACCTAGTATTTTATTGGCTTATTAACAATTTTGGGTTGGACATAGCTGGAGTAGATAAAAACCACCAGCATGCTGGTCAACCCAAAAATTCCTTTGTTATTATCAAAAATAACAAAGCAAAATGCATATTCAAAAAAAAAATAGAAATTAATTTGAAACTTACAAGGATTTTTTGCATAAACATTTTTAGTTTAAGATCAAAAATCTACGTTTTTGTACAACTAATAGCATCAAATTTAATATGCGGTAATTTATTTATTAACAGCAACAAAAACAATACGTACGATTCATTATCAAGAAGCAGTTGGGCATGTATTTCATTAAGAGATGCTAATTTAACTTTAATTTCATCACACTTTTTGTGGGATTCCAGAAGAACATTATACTCTTTGTCAATTGCAACAAGTTCCTCAATTCTTTTTTCATTTGATATTAACTTAGCATTTAAATTAGTAAATTCAGTTTCGTAATCAGCAATAGATTTCTCTAATTTTTCTATTTCATTACTGCTATCAGACAACTCAGTTTTAAAGGCTTCTATGTTTTGAGTTAACGTAGAATTTCTTTCACCAAGTTTAGATATAACATTCAGGTTTGAGGAATGTAAATTTTCTAACTCATGAATCTCTGCTTTTAAGCTCTCAGCGACTGTTTTTTCATGCTGTAACAAAATATAATATCTATTAACACATTCTCTAGGTTCGGCTTTAAAAATCAGTATGAAAATAGCTATTGAAATAACATAAGCAATTTATATAATTCACAAAGCATGGAGGAGAAACAAGTTCATTAAGATTGACATTTTGTAGTTTTTCTCAGCAACAGACTTGAATTCTTCTATATACTGCTAAGAATTATTTTTGTATACTTTATAGCATTTCATTTAGTAATTTTTTCCTGTGCAGACTGTTAATTACACCTATGTTCTGTTTAAAAATGTGAAGGATATGGGGCTACACCATATGTATCCCATATTAATGTCCCATAATAATATTTTAAATACACTTTAAAATATTTTTATTTCATTTTTAAAACTAATCTTGCATTCACTCATGTCCCAGAGAGAAAGATAAAATTTTTGAGGAGGTAATATACAAACATCAAGTGCACAAATTTAGTTACAAGTGCATTATAATACATACTTATAAGGGTGATTCAAAGAAACGGGAATTCAAAAAATTAAATAACGTTAATGAAAAATTTTTTTTAGAAAATGAATTTTATTTCATGCACTTGTACAAATTTTGCCATTTTAGGATACATACATTTTAGTTTATTTTTTAAAGATGACATCTTGCAGGTGACCTCCTCTTCTTATGTAAACACTCACGAAGTGTCTTCGTTAAATCGTTCATGGTTTGACGTAACATCTCAACTGGAATTTCCGCAATTGCTTCTCGGATCTTTGCCTTCAGTTTTTCCATTGTTTGCTTTTTTTCCAACACTTTGCTTTTAAGGTGACCCCACAAAAAGTAATCGCAAGCTGAGAGATCAGGCGATCTGGGAGGCCATCTAATGTCACATTTCGTGAAATGTCACATTTCGTGAAATGACACGTTGTCCAAACAATCGGCGTACAGCTGCCATCAATATTCATGCAGTATGTGACGTTGCTCTGTCTTGTTGAAACCAGGCTGTGTTAAGAATTGGTGGAAATCTCTTTGGTTGTTCCACAACAAAGGTTTCAAGCATGGCTATGTAACGAGCCGACGTCACTGTAATCGCAAGACCGTTGTCATCCTCAAAAAAATAAGGGCTTATAACACCATAAGATGACATAGCACACCACATGCGTCACTTTCTGGCTGTGCAATGGACACTGTTGTAGCTACGTATGATTTTCTTGTGCCCAGTATCTGAAATTTTGCTTGTTAACAAATCCACTGAGGTGGAAATGAGCTTCGTCTGACATCCACAGTTCGTGAACAAACTCTTCGTTATCATTAATCTTATGAAGCATTACATTACAGAATTGCGCTCGCACAACTGCATCGTTCGGTTTCAGTTCCTGGACGATCTAAGTCCTTTACTAACATTCTTCGAACACTTGAACTATGCAATTGTAAAGATGCTGAGAGATGACGGATTGACCGATGTGGACTTCGTGTGACAGCATCTCGTAAAGCTTGAACATTCTGTGGTGTACGGACGGTTCGCTCACGGCCTGGAGGTTTCTTTTTCATTGCCGAACCAGTTTGCTCAAAATTAGATATCCATGTTTTAATTGCATGTGCTGATGGAACATGGTCGTGCCGTCCCAGATTAAAATGACGGCAAAATTCTCTACGCGCTCCCTCCACACTGTCATTGTTTTTGTAAAACGCTTTGATAGCAAATGCACGTTGCGCACCACTCCAAGGATCCATGACAACCAAATGGCAGATTAGGTTAGAGAGGCTGGCGCCACTTATCAAGTGGTACCAATCGCCCACGGCTATCAACACAACTTTCAAAATTTCCCGTTTCTTTGAATCACCCTGTACAAAGAAAAGTCATTGATAAAAATACTGTTTAATAAATAGAAATTGTCTAGAAAGCATTACAGTGATCTTCAGGCCCTCAATTTTTGCAAAATATGCTGCTGTTTTGAAAGTCTTTTTTAGGAAGAGGATGTAAACGGTGATTCTCATTTACAAATATTAGAAGTATGTCAATACCAAGAAAAATGTATAATGGAATGTAACTGGAAGAATGTAAATAGATCTAACTCACTGTTCTCTTCAAGGGTGTGATTTCCTAAATGAAAAATTTTCAGGCTGCTGAATTTTCCATGGTTCACAAGCACTGCCAGTTTCACTGCAAAGACCACCACGAAGCTCAGACCTTACCACACCTGACAACTCATTGTGGGGAATATCAAGGCCTATGTATTTCAATGAGAACAAATGAAGAATTGTGTTAAGTGTAGAGTAAGCCTTTAGAACTATAACTTCGCAATATGTCAAGGAGGATGTGGAGAAACATTTGTATCTGTGCATTCAGCACAGTATTTCACAGACAAATCCACTGGATAAAAAATTCATAAGTAAAAAGTATAAAAATATTCAAAATAGTCCAGAACACACATTTTTTTAGGAGTACGAGGACTTTTCAGACATACTATTTAAAATTTACATGTAGTTGTTTTTATAGATGTCCTGTTTCTATGAGGATTTCTTGCATTATGGGTCAAAGACTTATAACTATGAAGCATTAGGAATGTTCCATGTTTTCATACATTTACATAATATTTTATGTATCACTTGTTTTAAAAATCACATATGAATTATTCTCTTTTTAGATTAGTTCTTACACAATTCAAGTTGCATAATACAAAATTTCAAATATTTTATTCTTTGTAAACATTTTCCTTCTGTTTATTCTGTTTTGTGATGTTTCAGTTTAACAAAATAAAAATAGGTTTATAACAGTTTGCTTTTAAGCTTATTTAGATTAACATTTCAAAAAAATTAATTAGCCAATAAAAGATAATAAGTATATACTTCTAACAATCACAGATTCCGTGGTCATGAGCTACAAAATAATGCCAAGAACATCAGTAACAACATCAATCATAAATAGGAACTGTTTCACCAAATGAAGCTTTGTAAAATGGTATTATTCTTTATTTCACATCATTCAATTACCATGTTTACTTATTGTGATGTTGCAGAACACTATTAGGTTGTATGTGATCACATAATATATATTATTTTTCTATTTACTTTAATGTAATATAGTATAAATAAAATAAAAATAAAACTTCTATTGTAAGAAAATCAGTATATAAAAGTATATGAGAAGATAAATAAGATTTGCTGATAGCATTGTTCTTTTAGAAGAAAATAAAAATGTGTTAAAACAAATCAGATCAAGTAGGTGATAAAATTCATAAAGATGAGGCCTTAAGGCAAGAAAGAAAATTTTTGGCAGAACCTTGCAGACATCCAGTTTGTTTTGAGATTATTTTTCATGACATCAATGTTATGTTAATTTGATCTATAAATGTTAAAAAGTTCAGAGGAAGACAAACATTGGAATATATAAAACTGAGAATATGTGAGGGTAAAGAATTAGCACAGATCAGAAAGGAATAGAAAATAGTATCAAATCAGTCAATATAATCAATTGATAAAAGAATTAAAATTGGTCCTATCTGTTTTTGCCCAAAGTCCATGTTTTTGCAAATATGTACACTTACAGATATGAAAAAAGAAATAAGTATGTTCACTTCATTAAAAGAAAAGAGAAATCTTGTAAACAATGTTATTTTTTTATTTGGCCAGCAAAAAATTTACTGTGACTGTGCTACATTGAAAAATACTAAACTACTAACAAAATTTCATTAAGCACTAGTACAGTGACAGAAAGCAGGTAAAAGCACACTAGGAAGATGTTCCCAAAAAGTGGATTTACTATAGATAAAATAATGTCAGGTGACAAATTTGTATTAATTAAATTAACAATATAGAAATATTATAGCAATAATGGTGAAACCTGATAACTTTGTTGAGCACTTTCTAAATCTGCTTGCAGTGTCTCAGATATTTCCAATTGCTTTCTCAGTAATTCACATTCAGAGGAAAGATCCTGAAGTAATGCATCTTTCTTTTCAAGAGATGATATCTGTAATCAATACATGATCATGAACTGTCATATTATTAATGTAGTGTAATTTGTCAGAAGGTATATTGATATATATTTACACATTTGTCAGTATATATATTGTAATAAGTTTTCACACATATAAAAATGCCTAAATTTATCTTTAACTTAAAATTAGATTATATAGTGATTATCTCTAAATGTGAAAGAAGAAACATCCAAAAACACTAATATTTCTTAATAAATTGAGATATATCTTTGATTTAACAATTTTAATTTTTTTTTTCTATAACACTAACTACATGCAATCAACTGCTAAGTATTATTTTTAACCATTACTTTCAAAGAAGTATATTAGGCTCACTGTGAAGAAAAATTTGGAATAAATGCATACTTATAAAACCACAGATTTTGTGGTAACAAAGCCAAAACCTTCATTATTTACATTTATATATATTTTACTGAAATTAATCTTTTTAAGATTCATATTATTCCTTTGTACTCTTAAACAATATTTAAATTCCATTAAATAAACCACCTGGTACAGAATACTGAGAGACATTTCTTACCTTAATTTTTCATTAAAGTACTTTCACAGGATCCTGCCATCCTCAATCATAATTGAAATACTATATGTTAAATAAAAAATACTAAAATAATAAAAATGGTTATTAATTTATTGCATGACTGCTGCTATCTGTTGCTGTTTTTATATAGGTTGTCTCCCTTAAACATTGTGTGATGATTTATGAAATAAATATTTTTCTAATAAATTTAATTTTTTGTCATCTTTATTAATTTCTAATATTTATATTGTTTATAAGATGGTCTGCCATATTAGATAAACCTAATTATTATTCTTAAGGATTTATTTTGTTTTTCCTAGTAAAATGCAATCACAATAATTACATTTAATTTAATAATTCCACACAGATCAAATAAATAAATCATATAAATAAATTTTTATCTTCTTGGTTAATTTATTTTTATTGAATGGTCTATAGGTATGCTAGGAATACATGTTATTGAAGTCCTAAATAACCATTCTAGTGTTTTTACTTACAATTAGGCTATTTAATTTATTTACTAAATTATTACCATTTTTACTGAATGTATTGAGGTAAATTCATTTTATTCCTAAGAATTGTATCTATTAGATTATTATTAAAAATAAAGTTCAAAAATTTATTACTTTTGTTAATATCCCAATTTTCTTGAGAATGTATTAAATTAGGTTTAAATCTATTTTAATTTTTATTAATATTAACATATTGTTTCTGATTAAAAAATTCTGCATCATAAGATCAATTATTATTATAATTTGATTTGTATAAATACTTTTTGTACCTTAATCTAACTTTCATGATAAAATTATAGTAAAATGGTATTACATACTAGCTGGTTTACATTACAAAATTTAAAATATAATTTAACAGTATACAGGAATAATGTAAATCTTAAAAAGCTTATTTCAATAAAATGATATAAATATATTCATTAATGTAATGACCACTGTGTTAATAAAAATTATGAAATATAAACACCACCATAATGCTGTATAGAATTTACATATATTCATTCAAAATAAATTTCAAAATTTTTAAAACATAAAACAAATTTAGACAAATTAACAAATTAAAATATGAATTTTAATGTAATTATGTAATTTATGGAATGTAATGTAATTATTATATACAAACTGAAAATACAGGACATTTATTTTACAATACCATTATTTTTAACTTATCTAATTACTATGTTTTGGAAGTTCACACACACGCGCGCGTGCGCCTATTACCAAAAACATATTGGCCTGTGTTCAAACGTAGACAAACATCATTACTTGTAACAGTGGGCCTAGAAGCCTAGACTTTCATATAAGTGAGCATTGCAAAATTTTAAATTATTGTAATTTTGGTATTCACAAAATCTAACATTAATCTTTTCTTTTTTTTTTTTTTTTTTTTTTGTCTTCAGTCATTTGACTGGTTTGATGCAGCTCTCCAAGATTCCCTATCTAGTGCTAGCCGTTTCATTTCAGTATACCCTCTACATCCTACATCCCCAACAATTTGTTTTACATACTCCAAACGTGGCCTGCCTACACAATTTTTCCCTTCTACCTGTCCTTCCAATATTAAAGTGACTATTCCAGGATGCCTTAGTATGTGGCCTATAAGTCTGTCTCTTCTTTTAACTATATTTTTCCAAATGCTTCTTTCTTCATCTATTTGCCGCAATACCTCTTCATTTGTCACTTTATCCACCCATCTGATTTTTAACATTCTCCTATAGCACCACATTTCAAAAGCTTCTAATCTTTTCTTCTCAGATACTCCGATTGTCCAAGTTTCACTTCCATATAAAGCGACACTCCAAACATACACTTTCAAAATTCTTTTCCTGACATTTAAATTAATTTTTGATGTAAACAAATTATATTTCTTACTGAAGGCTCGTTTAGCTTGTGCTATTCGGCATTTTATATCGCTCCTGCTTCGTCCATCCATCTTTAGTAATTCTACTTCCCAAATAACAATATTCTTCTACCTCCATAATCTTTTCTCCTCCTATTTTCACATTCAGTGGTCCATCTTTGTTATTTCTACTACATTTCATTACTTTTGTTTTGTTCTTGTTTATTTTCATGCGATAGTTTTTGCGTAGGACTTCATCTATGCCGTTCATTGTTTCTTCTAAATCCTTTTTACTCTCTGCTAGAATTACTATATCATCAGCAAATCGTAGCATCTTTATCTTTTCACCTTGTACTGTTACTCCGAATCTAAATTGTTCTTTAACATCATTAACTGCTAGTTCCGTAAAGATTAAAAAGTAACTGAGACAGGGAACATCCTTGTCGGACTCCCTTTCTTATTACGGCTTCTTTCTTATGTTCTTCAATTGTTACTGTTGCTGTTTGGTTCCTGTACATGTTAGCAATTGTTCTTCTATCTCTGTTTTTGAACCCTAATTTTTTTTTAAATGCTGAATATTTTATTCCAGTCTACGTTATCGAATGCCTTTTCTAGGTCTATAAACGCCAAGTATGTTGGTTTGTTTTTCTTTAATCTTCCTTCTACTATTAATACTACTATTAATCAGTGGAGTTTAATTAATATCAAATAAAGCTACACTGCAAACATATACTTTAAAAATGTTTTCCTGATGTTTACATTAACTTTTGTTGTAAGTAAATTATATTTCTGACTGAAAACTTGTTTTGACTGTGCTATTTAGCATTTTATATTGCTCCTGCTTCATCCATCTTTCATAATTCTACTTCCCAAATAACAGAATTTCTTCTACCTTCATAGTCTTTTCTCTTCCTATTTTTATACTGAGTGGTCCAACTCAATTACTTTACTACTTACTTACTACATTTAATTACTTCCATTTTCTTCTTGTTTATTTACATGCAGTAGTTCTTGCATAGGACTTCATCTATGCCATATTTGTGCTTAGTATTTCTCCTACCATACCACATTTGGTCACCCTAAAACTCAAGACCAAATGTCTGTGCCACAACAGCAATTGAGCCTCGAACAGTTTTAAAGACCAGTATCCTAAATAGCTCCTAGAGCTTACCTAACAGCATGAGCAGACAAAGCACGGTGCCATATACCACAGGTTTACACATCCCAAAAGGCATAGAATGCCTTTTCTAGGTCTATAAATGCTCTGTATGTTGGTTTGTTTTTCTTTAATCTTCCTTCTACTAATAATCTGGGCGCTAAAATTGCTTCCCTTGTCCCTGTACTTTTCCTGAATCCAAATTGATCTTCTAACGCTATTTTCCACTTTCCTCTAATTCTCCTACATAGAATTCTAGTCAAGATTTTTGATGTGCGAGTAGTTAAGCTAATTGTTCTGTATTCTTCAGATTTAACTGCTCCTGCTTTCTTTGGTTCTCTTTATTCTGCGAAGTTCACTTCCACTGATTTAAGAATTTCCTTTTTAACATTCTCCCATTCTATATTTTCTACCTTATCGTTTTTACTCAAAATCTTGCGATCTCCTCCTCAAAAATCTTTCTTACTCTTCCTCAAGCTTCTCTAAATTGTACAGATTCATCTGACACCTTTTCTTCAGGTTTTTAAACACCAATCTACAATTCATTATCACTATCAATGTCTGCTCCTGGATGTGCTTTGCAGTGGAGGAGTTGATTTCTAAATCTTTGTTTAACCATGATATAATCTATCTGTTACCTTGCAGTATTGCCTGGCTTCTTCCAAGTGTATATTCTTCTATTATGATTTTTAAACTGGATGTTGGTGATTACTAAATTATACTGCGTGCTAAACTCACTAGTCTTTCCCTCTTTCATTCCTTTTGCCCAGCCCGTACTCGCCCACAATATTTCCTTCCTTGCATTTTCTGATGCTTGCATTCCAATCTCAAACTATTATTAAATTTTCATCCCCTTTTATAGGTTTACTTGCTTTGTCAATTTCTTTGTATACACACTCTACCCTCATCTTTGTATACACACTCTACCCTCATTAACAATCTTACACGATTCTAACGCTAAGCTTTTTGAAATACTCTATTCTCTTCCTTATCTTCTTGTTCATTACAAAATGTACTTCTGCCTGCCCTTTATTTAATTCTAAAATCACCTGACCAAAAGTCAGGTGGATTTTAGTTCCTCTTCCCACCAAACCTCACTAATTCCTACCTACATCTACATTTAACCTACCCATTTCCCTCTTTAAATTTTTTACCTTCAAATCTTTTTTTAGAATTAACATCCCATACTCAGACTTGTAGAATGTTTTAATTTTTTTATTTTCTGGTGACTCATTCCTTAGTAGTCCCCACCCAGATATCCAAACAGGGTACTAGTTTATCTCTGGAATATTTTACCAAGTAAGGCGCCTCCTTCTTTGTTACATGAAAATGCAGAGAGCTACATTTTGTTGGAAAAAAACAACCAAAGTTTTTCATTGCTTTCAGCTGCACAGTACTCAGAAGATTGAGTGATATTTATATGGCTGTTTAAGTCCTCCTGACCTACGCCCTTTACCACTACTGAAAGAACTGCTGCCCTCTTTCAGGAATCATTCCTTAGTCTGGTTCTCAACAGATACCTCTCCGATACGGTTGCAACTTCGGCCCAGTTACTCTATCACTGAGCACTCAAGCCCCCTCACCATCAGCAAGGTCTCATGATTCATAGAGGGAGTTATCACAATATAAATCCATATAAAGATGTCAAAAAATATTTTTGTTAGATTCATTTTTTTATGTTAAACCATGCCCTGGTAAGCTGTTATTTGAAAATATACTATTCTTTTCTACAGGAATATTTTTGTTAAAACTCCGCTTATCAACCGACAAATTATTCAATTAATATCATTATATGAATCTTTATGTAAGATTTTGCAGAAATAAAAATAGTTTATTGCTGCAAAAAGTAGTTTGCAAGATTGCTGCAAAATTAAACACTTTTACATTTAAACAAACTTCATTTAAAAATATAAAAAAATTTACAAAAGGAAAAACTTGAAAAAATAAAATATTGTTTATTAATGAAATCATACAAACAAAGGAAATTATAACAAATAATATTGGCAGTGCATTTAAACTTACCATATCTTGTTTTAATACAGCCAACTTGTTTTCAAAGTCAATCTTAATTTCATAGTTCTTATTTTTAAGTTCCTTTTCTAAATTTTCCCAATTTTTCACAGCTTTATCAGACTCTACATGTAGTCTATGTTGATCTTCCTTTAGAGCATCATTCTCGTTTCTCAAACTGAGTTACATGAAACAAAGTCAAATTTAAATCACAGATAGACAGTGATATGATGAGGATGGTGGCGATTATTAGGTATAAAGTAAATAGACCATCTAAATGTTTTTACTTTTAGTCTTTTTATGGTTATTAAAACCAGTTTATTATTAGAAGGGGTTGCATAACAATCTTTTTTCAGATGATTATCTAGCTATTTTTTGAAAACGACTAGTTGTCTTAATAGATATTGTTTATTAAATTTATTAAAGCAAATAATTTTCATGTGTTTTGAATTCTTTTGATGAATATTTGTAACAAATTTAAATTGTACCTGAATTAAATTTAGTAACTTGAAACTAATGCTCAAATTTTATACTTTTTATCAGTGCGTAGAACATCCTGTTATCTCTGTAAAAGAGCTAAAGGCAGTACAAAAAACAATTTATAAGAGACACAATAAAAAACATAATTTATAAGAGGCACAATCCTCTACCCCCAGCCGTGGGAGATACAAAGATGAGTAAACAGTCAAAAATTGTGAGAAATTATTTTAATCATTAAACAAATGTACAATTTCTAAGGAAGTGGAAATGGCGGTTCAAGTAAATGATTTCAGTACAGAAAGAGATCATTTTCTTGAAAGGAAAGGAGGATACCTTAGAAACATTTTAATAATTATCTTAAACTGACAAGGCTCATTAAAAAAATTTAGAGATAATATAATATTAATGATAATATTAATAATAATAAATAATAAAAATACATACAATTCATTGTGCACTAGTAGCTGTGTGTGTATTTCATTAAGAGATTCTAATTTAACTTTAACTTTATCACACTTTTTATGGGATTCTAAAAGATCAATATACTCTTCATCAATTACAATAAGTTCCTCAATTCGTTTTTCTTTTGATTGTATTATTTCATTTAAATTAGTCAATTGGTTTTTATAATTGACAACTTTTTTTTCTAATTCTTTTACTTTTTTGTTACTATCACACAGCTCCGATTTAAAAGCTTCTATGTTTTGAATTAGGTGAGAATTTTTTTCATGAAGTTCAGATATAACATTTTGATTTGACGTTTGTATATTTTTTAACTCATGAATTTCTGTTCTTAAACTTTCCACAAGTGTTTTTTCTTGCTGTAACAAAAAAAAAAAAGATATCTTTTATAACACTACTTTCAATTGTAAAAGTTAAAGAAAAGTCCTTCACAAGACCTTCTTGTTCAAGATTTCAAACAAGTACGCCACAAGTATCATTACTGGTCTATAAAAAAATTAATGTATTACAAAATAACACATTGTATAACAAGGTTCTTGTTTAAACAGCAATAATAAGATATTATAACTCCTAATATTGATAAGAAATGAACAAATATGTAAGTATTTCCAACAAATTCTTCTTTTTTTATATCATTCTCATGAATTATTTCCTGTTCTGTATTCCAAAAATAACTTCTCTAATTAATATTCTAAGCAAGGCATTCACTGAAGATGCTAATATTAAACATTCCAAACTGAGCAACAACACTCATTATTCTTAATATTGATTAACGAGTAGTAGATGACTTACGACTAGTGAAGTTTTCTTCAGATTTTTTTTGCAATTTATTCTACAAAATAAGTGTGGTTTTCATCCATTACCTTTAAATTGATTCTATTCCATTTCAAATTTATAAATTAGCAATTTTTTTATTTTATTTTTCATTAAAAATTAACCTAACTAAATTTTGATTCAAATATACTTGAACTTGATTCAAACATAAGTTGAACTTGATATATAGAACTGTTAATATAGCTTAGGCTCCTTTTTAGTTAGTGGTATGATTTAGAAGATTCAGAATGGCCCTTGAAATATAAATCTTATTTTAAGCCTGTAGAAAAAGTGTGTACAGATGAAAAGATTGTTGTTCCCAAGTTGTATTCTTCATCTTACAAACATGAGTATAGACAGCAGTTTGAGAGCAGCTGGAGACCAGTCCTTTTGTGTAATTTTCTAAAAATATAATATTACAGTTTCATTGGAGATATTAGATTGGATGAGTTAGAGAATAAAAGAGATATCAGAATGAATGAGAGATCAGTTTTTACGCTTTACACATTCAGTTTATTAAAAGCTAACAAGCTTGTTAATTAATCTATTTAAATTCTTTTAAAAATTGTAAATTAAATTGGTACATCTTAAAGAATTATAATAAAAATAACAAAACCTGATAATTTTGTTGAACACTTTCTAGATTTGCTTCGAATAATTTCAATTGTTTCTTCTGGAACTCACACTCAGAGAAAAGACTTTGCAGTAATCCATCTTTCATTTCAAGAGATGAAACCTTGAATCAAAAAATAATCAAACTAATATACGTATAATTAATTTGTATAAAAATACCAGTAATATTCATGTACAACTAGCATATAGCTTATAGCCAACACTTTTGCCTTCTGGGGATATCACAACGAATAAAAGTAGACAATAAATAAGCAATATGCTCAAGATAAATATCCTTAAAAATTCTAGATTAATTTCAGATTAATTAAATATAATTTTCTAAAAACCACAACACTTTAGTTTGCTTTACAGTCATCTTCAATCACTGTGCTACTGTTGTTACCTTCATGTCAGCTAATGTATTTCTTTAGTCATAAAGATGCATTTAGTATATGGTTGAAACAAAACTGAGAATATGGTTGTGCAGCCCAATATGTGGTCACATGTAAGACCAAACTTAGGGAACATGCAGATAAGCTATACTACTCCTTGCCTGTAGGCTGCTACTCCTTGTGTGAAAACAATGGACCAGTTTCTGAAATCATGGTCATTTATTACACCCCAGGGATGGGGAAGTAGCATCAAAACATTCACTGTCAGCTAACTTAATTACAAACACGTAAGGTATGATGTTTGGAATCATGGCCCTCTGACACCTAAGGGCAGATGGGCAGGTAGGCAGGCAGGAAATTTGAATTACCAAAACAATTACAAATTACAAATGTTGACTCAACCTTATTTGATTGCTCATTGATAAAAATCAGTTTTTCTTTGTATAGTTTTTCTTTGAAGAGTCTATAGAAAAGTACGGGGGTTTGTTATGCTATAAGCCTATATTGAACTCCAGAACTCTCAACATCAAGCCCCAGTAGTGGGGAGGGCTAATTCATACAACTCCAGGTGGGTATGCTGAAAGTGTTCTGACTGTTCGGTAATTGGCAGTGCTGAACAACACTATGTATTATATGATTCAACAACTCACATATGTGGGCAGTATGAGGATAGCCTGTCACAAGTGGTAGCTAATTTTTTTTTTTGAAGGGACAAAAACACCTTTGCGTTATCACCCAAAATAAAAATATAATAAAAAACAAACAACTAAGATTACACAGCTAAATTATCACTGTGTAACTTATCACAACTAAACTTTCAGAACTTCTGAGACCTTGTAGAACCTTTTAGAACAATCTGTACAGCACTGCCTATCTGAAATTTGTTTATTTTTTATAAAATAACTAAGCTTATAGACATAGAAATACAAATTGTAAACAATCAGAAAGTTCTTTCTTAAAAAATTTACAAAATTCATTTACGTTTTAAGCAGAATATCATCCTATAATTTTGGAGCAGAATTACTCAATATGCGTACCAGCTGTTAAACCCTGAAATTCAGTCCCATAAATCAAACAACGGAACACAATCTCATAACTCAACTATATCAGGACTGACTTTTAGAGATGATTGGAACTTACACACTAACACATAAATATGGATTTTAGGTCTGTACATCAAGTTTAGAACAATTACACATTTTCTTAGAATTATGTTGGTTATAACTAATCATTAAAGATAGGTAACTACTGATTTTATATTTAAGCTAAATTAAAAAATAAAATTTTTAAGATTGTTGGCAACAAAAAATAAATAATTCAACCAGTGTTTGTAAAGCTGAGAAAGACTACTAACACAGTATAACTACTGTCATCCTAGCATCAACTGAAAATACAACAGCAAAAATAGTTGAAGTTACTTTACTGTTTTTCAATTTGGGAAGTTCAAAAACATATTTAATAAAGAATAGGTTCAAAATTGAGCCTGTGAACCCGTTTAAAAACAAAGCCTGTCAAAATGGAATTTTTTATTTCATAATATTTATATCAGACAGTTGTTTCATTCTCTATAATGAGGATTAGTTACAAAGGTAAACTATACAATATGTTAGCAAAATTATATAGGACATTCTGACAGCATGCTCTAGACCAATGTTTCTTAATCTGGGAGTCGCAACAACACAGGGGTCACAGAGGTAAGACATGGTGAAAGGAATTAATATTTTCAATGCTTCTGTGACTAACTTTCCATACTCATTTTGACAACCAAGCCAAAAGTTATCTAAATCTTCAGATATGAATTGTAATTGTATTGGCAGATATTTCATTGAGCTGGATGTGGATCTCTACTGGTAACTTAGTAATTGCAACAATGTTTTCACTAAATGGATTTGTTACTCCCATCTCTTCAAGAAATCATTTTTATCTTCCAGGAAGTGAATTTTTAGCTCACACAAATATATCTTTAAACTGTGATAAATAATAGCATCTTCCGCATCCAAATATTCTCAATATAATCAGAAGTAAGTGAAATTCTTTGCTTTGAAGGCAAATAATCCAGATGTCAAGCTTCTTAATGAAAGCATGAACATTGTCTTCATTACATCCTTATAAGTTAACATAAATGTGAAAATATATCAACTAAGCAATATATACTCATTATCCTGTAAAAACATTGAGAATGGCGTTTGTTTATCCTGGAAAAATATTAATTCATCTCACAATTCCAATAACCAGGTTAACACTTTCCTTGTTAACCATCTGACTTTTGTATGGAAAAGCTTTTCTTTTTGCCCATTTTATACTATTAGCAAATTAATCGTTTTTACAGCTTTAAAAATAATTTGAGATTTTCTAGCATATTTTTCACAGCAAGAGTCTGTGAAGGAAGTAGTGCGTCCATTCGGCCCTTGGTATAAGACAATCTTTTAATTTTTTTCAAAACCCTACCTGTTCTTTCTTGTTTACACCTTTGCACAGTCACTACATACTGAAATATATTTTTGTCTAATCTATGTTATAGTTTTTAGTAGCTTCATAAAAAAGATTAAAATGATATTACCCTTGTTCCATTATATGTATTGATTAACAAAACATTTTATTTCATTTATCTGTACCTATCGCATTCATAACTCACAAAACAAGAATTGAGAAATTTTTTGATTCATCAAATTGAATACTAAAAACTTCACTTGAACTCACTTGTTGAAATATGTTGCAAATACCCGACAGCCATTTCATCATAAATTCACCTTGATACTGTCATTAGATATAATATATATCAATACATACCAATTCAAGCAAACAATATTAAGATTTCTGTGATTGTATGGGGTTTGAACATCTCAACATGAGATAAGATGCTTCAAGGGTATTTTTATCAGTATGACTTGATTTACAAATATAACCATTTTGATTTCTCAAAGTACGTAGTTTTCTTTTGTAAGGTTGCTTTTATGATCCGGATGTTTAGTTTCCAATGTCGAATTAATTTTGATGGCTTCGTGTTTTCATCGGAGAGAACTTGAAAGCAAACAACACACTGTGGCTTTTCAACCAATTAGGTAAAACCATAATTTAAATAACTATACAATCTTGTTAATTTACCTATCAATTCACTGGATGTATCTGGGCTTACTGCATTTTTTCACAAATTTATCCATTTTGCAAAAGAATCTAACTGAAAACATAAAACTGAAACCTCTATTTTTTTTTCAATGAAACTAAGCATTTAGTTTAATAATGGTAAATTGCTGAAATACACTCTAAACTGTTGTAAATATTTCTTAAGATAGAGAGATAAATAATGTTAGGTTAAAATTATTTTCAATCATTTTTTTCATCTTTGGAAAGTGTACAAGAGAATTTTTCGACAAATTATTTATCCAAAACTGTACTTTGGCTATGAATGTTTTTATAGAGCTAATAATTTCAGCTAAATATTTTATTTTTTACCTGGAGATACAGGTTTAACTGTTAAATAAGTCGATCAACCATTGCAGCAGCTTATCTAATTGTCGAAAAATTTGTTTTTTTTTTTTAAATAAAAAATTTCTTTAACTCTTCCAAAACATAAAAAAATTCAAGTGCTTTGCCTTTATTTAACTATCTTATATCTATATGGAAGATAAGGCCAGCTTGGGAAAATCATCCTTTTCAAAAGGGCTTTAAACAATCTGTGTGACAATGGATTTGCTCAAATTTTGCTTATTTTAACAACATTCATAACATGTTCAAAGGGAAATATTTTGGCACAATGATTCTTGATGTATGATGCAGTGTTAACACAATGTTCAGAAAGGATTCATCTTTCTTGCAATGTAAAATAAATCCATTATTGCAGCCCACCATTGCTGGTTCACCATCTGTAATAATTTCTGATAACTTGTGCAAAGGCATATTAATTTCTTTTGAGTAATTTTTAAAGATTTTATAAAAATACCTTTGTTCACTCTTGTATTCATAGTAACTTTAATAGTTCTTTCACACTAAAATCACTGAACACCTTTCTTATCTTTACTGCCAACTGTGCTGTATTTGATCTGATCTTATTGATTCATCTAATTGTAATGAGAAATATTCACATTCTTCTGATTTGTACTTTTACTGATCTGTACTTGCATTCTTCTTGAACTTGTATCGTTTGATAACTGTAAATCTTGTATTGCTGAAATATTTTTCACTTATTAGAAAAGCCTTCAAATAATGAATCTTGCTCCTATAAGAAATGCTTTCTTAATTAGTTCACTTTCTAAAAATGGTTCTTTTCGTTTTGCCAAAAAATAAGTAATTTTGAAGGAAGCAGTTAGTGGTTTTGTAATGATGTTTGACGTTATGTTTTTTTGCTACTGACAACACTGTTACATATTAAGCAAACACCACATTTCTCCTTATTTTCAATAATAAAGTCTTCTTCCCAATTTTTGTTAAAATGATAGGTTCTTATACTTTTTACTTGGATTACTCATTTTGGAGTGAAATGCTGATATAAAAAAAAGTACTTACAGCGTGTTTGAAATTATACATACTTCTTTGGCATGAATAAAAGGTTTCAGCATTAGTTTTAGCCATATCGAAGACTTGTTTTTATTTTAAACAAAGTTATATATTAAAAACTTTCAAATTAAGAAACAATAAAATTAAAAAATAATAATAAATGACCATACAAGTAGCAAAACATATGATAATATATTAAATTTTTAAATAAATAAATTAAATAACAAAGTTAAATATAAATTAATTAAAAAATTTTAGTTGTAGACATTTTAAAAATCTTTATTTTTAACTTTTATATTAATTTAAGTTTTGTTAAAAAATATCTAACTACTACTGGACGTCTACTATTTTCAGGTTGTATAGTAATTATAAAAGTTACAAAGAGTTAACCTCAAATTTCAAAATACTTATGAATATTTATGATATTTAGATATTTATGTACAGAATAATTTTATTAAGAGAAAATAAATAAGGTTATATCAACAATAATATTCAAAATATAAAATATTATATCAGTTTGGCCTCTTATGAGAGAACTTAGCTAAAGTATATACAGACTGAACTTTGTTAGGTTTGTTTTTCATGTGATGGTGAGCATATGCATGTTAAAATTTCACTCTCACTTTCTCCCCTAATCATGTAAAAGAAGTATAACTTCAAAAAACAACACATCGATAGTAAGGCATGACAACAGTGCAAGATGACAACAGTAGAAGATTACAACAGCATGTGGTGAAAACTAATACCATACTACTAATACACGATTATAATAGGCGGTCAGTGTAGCCAGTTTAGAAAATTTCTCACTAGCAAGATTTTTAAAAACTAAATTAACTTTTTATTTATTTTATTTAATTTAAAAATTTAATTTTTTCATTTTTTCAACAGTTTGTTGCAGGCGCCATGTAATTAGCTCTGAGGGCACATGTGTACCTGCAGGCACAAGGTTGAGAACCCCTGCTCTAGACAAATCAAGAAAGAAATTTTACTGCCATAATATTCTTTCTATTAGAAAGAAAGAAACCATTTAGGGTAGAAGCAAATATATCAGAATTAACTGAACTCTGCATTAAATTACACGAGTTTATCTTTTCAATATCTTAAAATTTTCAGTATTATGTCATCAAAAATGATATGGTTTTAAAGCATAAGGTTGAAATCCAGTAAAGTTAGCTCTTCAATATCAATTTCATACAAATATTTTTTTTAAATTGAAAATACTCATTATGTTATTACCTCAAAATTGCTTTATTACTTAGCTTGTGGTTGCATTTTCAAACATTAAATATGAAAAGGAAATAAAATGAGTGGAAGTGGATGAAGTATGATGCAATGACTAACAGAGCAAATTTAGTTCACCTCAACAAAATGTAAAACCAAACTTTAAAATAACTATGCATTTTAAATATGTGAATCTGATCAAAAACAAATATTTATAATACTATATAGCTACTATTACAAAATCTAAAACTCAATTTTTATAAAAGCACTTAGCAAGGCTGACAAACTTACCATTTCCAGTTTCAAAACACCCAACTGCTTTTCAAACTCAACTTTAATCTCATTATTTTTATTTGTAAGCTCTTTTTCTAAATTTGTCCAATTTTTGGCAGCTTCATCAAATTCTGTATGTTGTCTATGTTTATCTTCTTTTAGCGTGCCATTTTCATTCCTTAACCTGAATTATGCAAAATAAATGCACTATCTAATATACATATTAATTAATAACAGACAATATTAATAAGCTAATAATTTCAGTTTACTTAATAGGCAATTTTCACACAAAAATAAAAAAATCATTTTTTATAAATGATTATTTACAACTTACACATTTTAACTGTGCACTTTTATTGAGCAATCTGTTGACAGAATGTCAATAAACCTGTAAACAGGATAATTAGTTATTTCAAGTAAAGGAAATTTTCAGTAAGCAATTTTCCATCATTCTCTGTAACCCCAAGATTTTCAATTAAGTGAATGTTGGACAGCTGCTCATTTTAACATTTCTGGTCCTATGGCGGTACTGTTTTAAGCAGAAATATTTTAATTTGTCATATCAATCCATAGCCCAGATGTTTGTATTGTAAACAATTAAGTTATTGTAAACAATTATAAATCAAGTAAAATATGTGGAATTCAATGAATAGTATCGTCCTTAGTATTTTGTGTACTCTAATATGATTTGTAGATACTGAAATTGAAGATAAAACATATCTATTTACCTATGCATAGCTCAAATGTGTATTTCTATGAAATTTTGTTTCTGTTTTTGCATCAGCCACTTTCACTTGCATACAAATGTTTCTCTTACAGTGACTGCTGTTTGTCAGCTAATTTTTGAAAAAAATTTGTTATATAAATTTTCAATTTCAGACTACACTGTGTCAGGGTTATTTACATTAACAAAATATAGCTTCTTTATTTTACAAAACAGGAATTGGTTTAATAAATTAGGATAAAATTGTCATAACATGTAAAACAAACTTAAATTAAGAGTAAAAAATTCCCTTTCATATGGTTTCAACAAGTCAGGTATAATATGAAAGAAATTTGATAATATAACAGCCATTCTAATAAAAAAAAAATAATTCATCAGTAAAATAGATTACTAAAAATAATCTTTTAGCGTTTGTAGCACTTTCATATTAATAGAATAAAATAAGAGAAGCTAAATATTAAGCACCAGTTTCCAAAAAAAATATGTAATAAAAAAATATATTGCATAATACATAAAATCTTCATACTTATACTTGGCTGAAGAAGTCAGAGTACCAATAATACAAAGTGATAGGTTGTTTTTTTTATTAATTTGATGGTTTAAAAATAAATTATTCCTTTGTTGGAAAAGAAAGTTAAAACTTCTAGTATGTACTGTCCACAGTGATTTTAAAATTCAGCCATCAACAATATGGTTGACCCAGCAATTTTGGTACTACTTTAGATCAGGATGTGAAAATGTAGAAAAGAATCCCTGGAAGTACATTTCCATATATTTTGTACAGGTAGTTTTTAAATATTTCTAGAATTGTTTGATAGAGAACAATCCTGACAGTATCATAGCTCACTCATATCAGTATATCAGTATGTTTTGCAAATTTACTTACCAACTGCAATAGCACCCCCTACTGGCCATTAAGCTGGATGTGCAAGTTTGAAATATATTTGCTTCACAATCCCTTTAATCTCCCAGTAACTGCCTCTACAGACAATGTCATGATATACCTTATCAGTACCAGTTACTTTGGCATACTCTAAATACAGAATCTCAACAATTTTGTTGAGTATTGTGTTGACAATTCTACTGTTGTTTGTATATTAATTTTTTAAAACATTGATAAAAAGTATAACAATCTCTCCCAGCTCTGCACAAAGTTGGCTGATAGATTTCTTAACATTAAAGGATTTATTTTATTCGCATGCACCCATAAACATGTTTGCTGCAACACTGCTGGAGGGATATGTGCAGACAGCAATTTTTTCCCAGATACTCCTCATTTATTAAATCAGTTATCTTATTTGAACTTTGATATTTTCAATTGCATCAGAATAATAAATAGAGAATTAAAAGAGTAAATTATAAATTATTATTTTTAAAATTAAGCCAATTATGCATACTCAAACAACGCATCAGTGGATAAATTAGGTTGTGTTAATAGACAGACAATGTTATCATCCAATGTATCCAAACATCATAACTGAACATTATCTTCGATTATAATGTTATCTAATGTCCATCCAAACATCTATGTGTAAACATCATAATTCATGAGCTAATGTTATGAAAATAAAACACTGTCCATGTGTGTTAAATAATAAATTTAACTTTTGACTGATCTTTTTAAAAATAAATAATGCTTTATTAGCAATTTTTTCCCCATTTTTAATAATTATTCAGAAGAAAAATACAATAGTAAAATAATTAATTTAAAAATTAAATCCACAAATAACAAATACATACGATTCATTCTCCACTAACAGTTTTGCATACATCTCATCAAGAGATTCTAATTCTGCTTTAATCTCACCACATCTTTTGTGGGATTTTAGAAGAATATTATACTCTTTGTCAATTTCAGCAAGTTCTTTAATTCTTTTTTCATTTGATAATATGTGAGTATTTAAATTAGCCATTTCATTTTTATAATCAGCTACTTGTTTCTCTAATTTTTCTGATTTTTTGTTACTATTAGAACACTCAAATTTTACAGTTTCCAAGTTTTTCTTTAAAAGAGAATATTTTTCACTGATGTCAGATATAACATCTTGATCTGAGGATCGTAAATTTTCCAATTTATGAACCTCTGCACTTAAATTCTCTGCTTTTGTTTTTTCATGCTGTAACAAAAAATAAAAAAAAAATTTTGAATCTTAAGTAAAAAAAACTTACTTCTAGTAAATACACACTGCTAATTATTCATCCGATAATATATACAAACATGCACAAACTCTGAAATGTTCACCAGAATTTTTTTCA
The DNA here is from genome assembly GCF_047948215.1 of Lycorma delicatula. NCBI lineage: Eukaryota > Metazoa > Arthropoda > Insecta > Hemiptera > Fulgoridae > Lycorma > Lycorma delicatula. Next base: position 115,239,288 of record NC_134455.1, on the reverse strand, counting down.
GCAGCCTTTGTATATTCCCACACTACAAGTACTACACTACTAGATTACCAGAATATATTAAGTTTATGTTATTTTATTTTTACTACCAAGTATAAATTGAATGTATCTTACGATATTTCTTAGATAACGTTACTACATCAAAAGCATATACTTGCTACATCAAAAGCATAACAAAATACACTAAACATATGATATGCAGTATAACCAGCATGACAAATATATATATATATATATATATTTATATATATGGTTTTAATTTAATTATTTACTAGATCCAGAATCTAAAAATATATTGTTTATATTTTCGGAGCAAATTTTTAACACTCAATAATATTAGTTTGTTCTTGAGAATAAAGAATTACTTTAGAATTCAAGTCTTTCCAAGATCAGGAAAGTTTTTCCAAGAAAAGTTTTGTTGTTGGATCATAAATATTCACCCTTTGATAAAAACTAATGTTCATTACTAACTGCAAACGATAAAATACATTAATAAATGAGAAATTTACTTAAAAAAAGTTTATAATAGTATAAAATTAATTTTTTCCCCAAATATTGGCTTTACACACAATAAAAAAAAAGGCTGTCCCTTAATTGAAGTCAGACATGCATTTTGGTTTTGCTAATAATTTCAAAAATATTTTTATAGAATGCTGTAAACATCAAAAATATACTGAAAATAATTGATGCCAAAAAAAGCAATTTATAATGGGTATATATTCTAAATAAATTTTTATCATAATTACAAATAAACCTACTGCTTGATCTAATAACCTTAGCATTAAAACTTATAAAAAATAGTAATATTGGATAATATAATAATGAATAACAAAACCTGATAATTTTTTTCAACATTTAGTAGATCTTTCTTCAGTGCATCAAACAATTCCAATTTTTTTTTTAATACTTCACACTCGGAGGAAAGTTGCTGTTGTAATACATCTTTCTTTTTAAGAGACAATACCTTCAATCAATAAACAGTCAAATTCAATGAACTAATAACAAGAATTCAGTAAGCAGATAATAAAAACTTAAGAGCAAACACAAACATATATATATATATATATATTTTAATTAAAATTTTTTAAGCATGTTTTTGATGACTTAAAATTTTGTTTTAAAATAGAATTTAAACCTATGTAATGATTAATAGGTTCACTGCCATTAGAAATATTTTTTCCTGTTTAGCCTCTGGAAATCGGTCAGGTATTACTTCAGAGGATGATAACTATGAGTTAAATGAAGTCTAGTCTTGCACAGTCTCAGGTCGATCATTTCTGTGATATGTGGTTAATTGAAACCCAACCACCAAAAATGTACAATCTAGTATTCAAATCCGTATAAAAGTAACTGTCTTTACTAGAATTTGAATTGAACTCTCGACTTCAAAGAGAGATATATTTATCTTTCACTATGCCAACTTGCTAAGGTGAATTTAAGCCTGGTCATTTCTGCTATCTTTACATTATCAATTAATGTATTTTTATGTTACATATAACGTATGAAATTTGTGCTTAACAAATGTATTTTATCCCGAAAAAAGAGAGAGATAAATTCATCTCTTAGTGATGGAGGATACATCATAGGTTGTGACATGTATGTATTACCAACAAATTTCATTACGAAAAAATAAAAGTAATAACAAAAAATAAATGTTTAAAAGTATATATAGTATATCTTTCCTATAAGATAGTATCCATTTTAGAAATAACTTACTCCATTTTCTATGTAAACAGGAATCTGATGCTGATTACTCATTATGATAATTAACTGTTAGCAACTTCACTATACTAATAATTAGCCCTAATACTAAAAATACTTTAAACAGTAAAAATATTGTTGGCTTTTTTACTTTTGGAAATATGTTTTTCCAAAGCACTCGCACATACATCGACTTCACAGCCACTGCACTTTGTTTTGACTGTTGGTTTTTCTTTGTGCATAGTACCTATCATGAGCAGTTACTTTTTTTTTAGCGTAGTTTACACTGAATTGATTTTAGAGTTTTAATTATTGTGTGGTCTTTGGGAACAACAGTTTGTATTTGCATCTCACATTTATAATGTTTCAACTAGCTGTTCCTTGAACTAAGTAATAGTTATTTTCTTTCCAGTTACAGTTTTATAAATGCTTAATGCATTAATGATAGTTATGGTGAGTAGCAAATCAAGTAAAACTTTCCTATACCTTTTAAGGGTTCTCCTTAATGGAGTACTAAAGACCCCACCTGATCAGTTAATGAATGACTTACCTCTTATTATATCAACAATAGTTTGAGGCTTCAGAACTTCATTATATTTACTTTTACGGTTCATCATTTGGTCAGTATGCTTCATTGAAAGCACTAAAATGTCTCTTATCTTTCCACTTAAGACGTTTTTATTTTGATGAACAACCATAGTTTTAAATTGGGTACTAACATCAGGTGGATTTAATGTTCTTTTTTGTTAACTGTACCAATCAAATGTGTTTCCCTATTTAGTAGGCTTTCAGCTAAATGAACACTGACATACCCAGTTGTCCATGTGCACAGTTCTACCACAGTTAGTGTAAGGTTCAACAAGTTCTAACAGTACTCTCTTGGAAACTATCCCCTATCATTTATTTTCCTTGTCTTTACCACAATATATTTTGAATTCTAAAGTGAAACAATCTTTAGCACAAATCTTAAATACTTTTATGCCATATCTGTGGCATTTATTTTTTAAATATTGCCTCAAGTAAATGAGCCGCAATAAAGGTGTAACACTTTCATTAATGCACATACATAACAAGGTTTAAGGCCATTCTAAAATTAAAAACTACTGCATCTACTTAGACCTAATTTTGTTTATTATCATCATCAGGACATGCATCTAGATTATTGGCACAGTGCAACCTGCTCATAATTCGTAATGATTTGTACGGGGAAGTGGTGTACAAAACATCATTTCTAATTGCAAAATTGTTGGTAGGGGGTACAGTCTCATGTATATAACCATTCCTAGAAAACATTACCTTATCCCTATTAGTATGAACCAATTTATGGATTCTTGCGTACTTTATTTACATATCTTTTAAACTGTTAATAATGTCAAGATATTAAACTTTAATGCATACTTTATTTTACATTAGTCAACTTTGTGACTTAGGTAATTTAAAGGAAAAAATACTCTTTCAAGAATCATATTCCTAAATTTTTTAATTTTCAGCCCTGTAAGCTATTTTTTAAAACATTTTACTCTACAAGCACTTTGCAAAACAGTTCAAACATGGTTAACCCTGATCAGATTTTTTATGAAACTTTTGAAGGTAAAAGGGAGATTTATCCATCAGCATAGTTTTTTAATCTGTACTCAGGCTTCAATTTATGATTTACAACAGATAATAAATTTTCACTTACCTGATGAGATGTAAAGTTAAAAAACAGAAATGAATACTTAAACACTACTATTTAAATCAAAACAATACCTGTTTACACCACAAACACACATTATCCAGCACAGAGGTTTACTACAGCCCTCTTGCGGATCTATGGTCTGAACAAATGTTAAGTTAAATGATTTTTCCTGAGCGCACAACAAATTGTTATCAGCGCCCAGACATGATATTTATATTTTAAATAAATAAATATTAAAAATTAACATTGGTATAGACAGCTGAAACATACTACAGAAAATTCAAATAACTGAATGCAAACGGATGACCCTAAGAAATCATAGAACATAAGATATAACATCATTTCATTACTTCCTAGCATATTTAGCATGTTAGCATCTAGTTCAAACTTGCAACGCCGTGCTGCATAACAAACACAATCCACAAGGATGTGGTGTACAGTTACCTCCTCTCGACAGTTACTCTTACATGAAGAGCTGCACAGTGACACAGTGTACTTAACTGGATGAAGTTTATTACTGACGGTAGCATTCCATTTACTTTGTCACTCATCATAAACCATCCTCTTCAGAAAACAGACAAGATAGTTCAACACAACGTGATTAGCAAAAGGAGACTGAAAGAGGCTTCTTTCAGGCTCCTTTTGCCGCGCTATCAGCACACTCATTGCCTGAAATTCCAATATAGCTGGGGATCCAGCAGAATCTCACAAACAATAGGATGTCACCAATCGCCTGTTAAGGCACTCATGGAAACATACCAGACCATTACATGTCAAAATGTTGGGCTGATTATATTAAGGCCTTATTAATAGCACACAGCTCCGCATTGAAAATACTGAAGATATTGGATAGGCCAAACATGTATGTTTTGTTGCCAACCACAAAACCACAACCAACGAATTGATTCACACTATTTATAACATCACAGAATTTTTCTTGTAATTTAACCGAATTTGTGTACTTATGATAGCAACAAAGACTAAAGCAATAATTTACTAGAGAAAGCTGCCAGGGGTAAATAACATGAAGCAACAGTAAGAACTGGAGGTAACTGTACATTTAGAGCTACGTAATTGCAATTTCTACTGAAATTACAATTTTCTGTTGCAGCTAAAGCTACTGGAGGTAATTGTAAATTTGAGCGCTGATGCTAAATAGAACAGTAGATGATGGCTATTCCTCAAATTGATTAACATGCTGGTTGCAGAATACCACATCAAAGGTTGCATTTTAATGAGAGCCACATGGGAGCATATCATTGGCTTTCATCTATTCCAAAGAGATGGCTCACCACTGTCCACCATCAGACATACCACAGGGCTTGAGAGAAACTCACCTGTAGCAAGACAGATAAATGAATGATGGAGAACATCGAGCATCTTTAGAGCAGTGGCCCGTTCTGACAAATAAGCCATGTAGCCATAGTTTAAGCAGGAACAGACCAAAGCTCAGTAGTAGCACAACATGCATATACAAACCGGCTCCCCAACAGGTATTATATCACTCTCAGCATGTCCAACATTTTACCTTCGGCTCCTTCAAATGTGTTACCCATATCAGTCATTCGTCAAACCATAATTCTAGAAATCTAATCCACATGCACGTTTCAACTGGTTCACCATATAAAAACATTTACCTTCAACCATGAAAAGCAAATGCACTTTTTTTTCAGGGAAAACATGAATCCAGTCAATTTACACCACGATTCTAAATGTGTTATATTTTGGAACAGTCTCTCCAAAACTTAAAAGGATCAACTACTAAGGAAACCCCTGATAAATGCAACAAAATTGCATTCCATTCATGAAGTATATTAAGGATTCCTCTCCTCTATGCCATGTCGTATACATTTTGAAAATTGAAAATTATTCCTACCAGAAATTGGCAAAGTAAAAAGGTAATTTGAATAACACGTTCCAGAGTAACTACATGATTAATAGATAATCTACCTTGGCAGAAATGATCTCACAACTTACTGCAAAATGATAATTTAAAATAAAACTTACCATTTCTTGATTAGACAAAATCAATTGGTTTTCTAAATCCATTTCTATTTTTTTATTGTCAGCCAGTTCTACTTTCAAATTTTCCCAGTTTTCAACAGCTTCATTGTATATTAACTGAAGTTTATCTTTATCATTTTTCAAACTAAAACAGATCAATCTATATTAAAACAATTATATTACTTTATATAATCTTTGAAAAATAGTACCAGTGTTTACACATACTTAAATCATTCTACTGCATTTAAATATAGCATAAAATTACTGAGGCGTTGTTCAAACTCAAGTCAATCTAGTTCTAACAGTTAATAGTGCGTTAATAAACCTCTACAAACTAGAGAGTACTGGAAATTCATTGTTGAAAGATTGCAATAAAATTTATATATACAATGCACACATAATGTTAAGTTTGGCAAGATCTACTGATATATATTTTGTATGTAGAATCAGTGCGTATGATCAATGGCTAAAAACGTTTTTTATATTATTGTATTCTCTATTGGAAGATTAATCAAATGTTCATACCTCATTAAATATTTGTGTACATTTTTTTTCATTTTCAATAGATTATGGACCCAGAATGTCACACAAAAAATTTTTAGAAAACTGTCAGTATGAGATTAAGCTTGTTGTAATGCTTAATGTTGGTTTGTAACAAAATGTTACAAGGAATGAGTAAAATGATTAATATTATTAAGTGGAAGGTGCCAGTAATTAACTACATAGAAATTTAAAAAAAAAACTAATATTTAAAAGGATAAATAAATTTGATGTTGTTGACAAAAACTACACCAAAACCAGAAAATGAAAATATCACATGGTTAAACAAAGATGTAAAGTCAAATTGTTTTGAGAACAAAAAAAATATCAAAATTGGATATTATATTTGAGCAAAATTCAACCAGAAGTATTCACTTATTACAACATATTTCTAAATTATAAATATGATGGTTAAGGTGTAGTTACATTGTTTAGTAAAGTTGAAGAAATGGTTAATCAATATAAGCAATTTGGTAGAACAGCGTCAGATCAGATGACTATAACAAAAATTTTGATGTCATTGCATGATAATTTTAAACATTTGATATCTGCATGGGAAATCAGTTCCAACTGAAAATCAGAAACTGAATGATTTGTTGTCAACTTGTTAGTTGAAGAGGAATGTTTGAATAATAGTCAGCACAGAACAAGCAGTTGCTTTGGCAAGTAATGCAGTAAAAGGAAATGTTTTAATTGCAGAAAAAAAGGATTCTTGATTAATGAACATTTTAGATTAGAAAAAGAAAAAAAATACAAGTATGTTTGGTGGCTTGTCTGGAGAATATTGGGTAGCGGTATGAGCATGTCAGTCACAAGAACTACTGAAAGATAATAAAAAAATTGAAACTCCAAAATATGTAACAAGAGATGATCAAAAATAAAAGTCATAGGTATTTACAATTATCTTGAATGGATTTAAACATCATTAAATAATAACGTTCTGCATGTATTGGATACAAAGTTAATTTTCAGTGAATTGTATTTTGAGTATGGGATACAATATGATTTTGGACCAAAATGGGTACTTACTAACACCACCGCAGCTACAACTTTATTTAAAAACAAAGTAGTCAATCGGATTTCGATGGAAAATAGGTCGATAGATTCAAAACAGCCTCTTTATTAATTTTAATAAATGGTTATTTATATTTATTTATTTTATAAATATAATTTAACCAAACTTAACCTACGCTCGCTAACCTTGACTAATTAACAGGAGTGTTTTGATTATTTAAAAAATAATAAATAATTGCAATAATTACTGAATTTATTAAATAAATACTCAAAAAATTACAGTTAATTAGTCAAGGTTAGCGAGCGAAGCAAGCATATGTTAAGTTTGGTTAAATTATATTTATAAAATAAATAAATATAAATAACCATTTATTAAGATTAATAAAGAGACTGTTTTGAATCTATGTTAAACTCTATATCGGCCTATTTTCCATCGAAATCCAACTGACTACTTTGTTTTTAAATAAAGCTGTAGCTGCGGTGGTGTTAATACGTATGTACCCCAAAATGTATAGAAATTTACAAAAAATAATAATGTTAGTGTTACACACAATGGCATGAGCATTTTTGCAAAACTTTGAAAACATAATATTTTTGAAAAACAATTACCATAAACTTACATCTAATGAACAAGATTTGTGTACTGCTTGTATAAAAGACAAAGAACATATGGTTTCATTCAGTCCAAGCAACACGATAACCAACTAAACATGTGAGATCACACTTATTGATCTATATGGTCTCATCAAGGTAAAATACCTTGGAGGTTGTAGATATTTCAATGTTGATCAAAGATGATTATTCTTATTACAAAGTACTGTATTTTCTTAAACAAAATAGTGAAGTATATGAAAAATTAAAATTATATTTAATATCAAAGAACATCACAGATAATGAGATAAGTTTTTAAGATTAGACAACAGTATGAAATTGTAAATGAAAATGAAAAATCATCTACTATTGAAAGAAGGAATATGTTAGTTCATCAAAAAAGTAACATATACTCCTAAATAGAATGGTAGGTTGAGAGGAAGATGGGAACCATGGTGAAGGCAGCTAAAACTACACTATAAGCAAAATCACTGTAGAAATGTTCTAAGGCAGAAGCAATGAATACTACTTATATTTTAAATAGAATCAGTACAGTACAGTAGAAGGAAAAACACAGTTTGAATTATGGTTTAGTAAACATCTTGAGATAAACCAGCATGCATCTATGGTTCAGAAGTGTATGTACATTTATCTCAAAAAAAAAAGATTGAAATGGAATGCTAAAAGTTCAGTATTCATGGGATACAATGAAGAAACCAAGGGATATAGAATTTATATATAAGAAACCAAGATAACATAGAAGTAGCAAGAGACTGTGTTTATCAACAAAAAGAAGGAAAAGAATTTGAAAGTATAATTGAAATGCCAGAAATTATCAATGAAATTCAGTATGAAAAGAATGAGGGGAAATACAGATGAAGTGAAAGAGATAACAGAAGAAGAAAGAGATAACAGAAGAAGAAAGAGATAACAGAAGAAGAAAGAGATAACAGAAGAAAGACAAATATTGTAAGAGAGGAATGAGATGGCGACCCAAAAGGAAAAAAAAAGAAATGTGAGAAGAAAATAATAATCTTGGAAGACAAAAGACAAGGTAACTTTATTAAATTAAGATCATTTAACATTATTGAATGATTATGAAACAAGTTTTAATGTCAACACAACGACAAACCAATGACCTGTGCGGAAGTAATGAAACATGGTGATGAAGATTTCAAATGAAACTAATGCTATTACTGTTTTGAATGATTTTCTAGAACACTAAAATGTGTTCTTTATTACTTTAAAAGTTCTTTGAATTTAGTTTTAATTTATAAACGGATTGAGACTGATACAATTCTAGATATGCGGATGTTGACTGGGGTGGATTGTAAAAGATTGACAACTGGTTACTCTTCTTCAATTTTTTTTGTAAATTAGTATCTTGAAATTATTATCTCTGTAAAAATAACTTTAAAAGTTAATAAATGTGTTTCATTTTCAAGTACTAAAGCTGAATATGTGACACTAAGTACAGTAACTAGTGAAGCGTGATTAAGAAATATTTTAATTTATTTTGGTGGTTTTAATATATAAGAAAATCCTGTCTTGCATTTAAAGTTGCAATCCTGAAAATCATACATGTATGAAACACATAGATATGAGATATCATTTCATCAGAGAAAAGATTGCTAATGGTACCATTGTTGACATAAGTATATTATGTAAAACAAGTAGTCAAAGGCATTAAGCAAAGAAATGTTTGAAAATTTACACTGTTTTAATATTTTCATAATAAATAATTTAACTGATTCTTTTTACATATTTTTTTTTGTCTTCAGTCATTTGACTGGTTTGATGCAGCTCTCCAAGATTCCCTATCTACATATACAGTTTTCAATAAGTTTATTGAGAAGTTTGTTGAATGTAGGCAATAAAATTATATTTTATGTGAACAGAATGTTGGAAAGATAGAAGCAAGAGTTGCTTGCATATACAGTCATTGCGTACCACTGATAGCTAAAAATGTTTTTTATCTTATCTCCAACATAAGTATAGACAAAAATTATATGTTGTCTGATATATAAAAAATTATCCTTGCTAACTACAAACTTAGTTTGCAAGTCATATTCTAGTGGAATATTCAAGTGGAATAAATCAAACCTATTATTCCTAATGACAAATTGAACCAAACAAATTTTATTGCAGCATTTGTTCAACTCATGTCATACACCACTTTCATACCAATACTTAGTGACTGATGCTACTGATTTACAATCTAGCTGATATTACTGCTAACAGGTTTTTTGAGTAAGACATTAATTTAAGTTTGAAAAGGCTGATATTGAATGGTTGTTAGATATTGTTACATGGTTTTAATATTGTATACTGTGCTTTTATATTTCACAATACTAGTGTATTAAAATTTCATAGTTCTCTGTGTATGTATGTAACATTTTAGTGGCAATGGATTTATGATTTGGCTCTATGAAACAGCTGATAAATGTTAAATTATAGCATTCATTATGTAGTTGAACATACGCTAACATCAAACAGCCACCCACATTAAAACCTTAATATATTTTACACAAACAAAGAAAAATAATTTATCACAATGGATCATTACAACTTCAACAATACATCAAATGAACAAATAAAGTTCAAATAAAAGAAATTTTTAAGACTGAATAATACTTTGTTACAATTTTCACTGCTGATAACATGTACAAACCACAAGCAATTGTTAATTAGTTCCCAAATCATGAAAAATTCAAAATGTTTAGCCAGATCAGTTTTTCCAAATAAACCATCAGATGAAAGGCTCTAACAATTTTAATAATAATATTTGATGATTTTACAAAAAAGTTTTTAATCATGGAAATAAAATTAGAATACATAATGATGTTGCTGGAATTTGTATTCTTTCATTACCACTCACTACAGATTATCATAACAGAATATATTTTGGAAAACTTCCAGTAGAATCTCTTCCTTCCATCCAGCAGGTATGAAGTAGTCATGCTGGGCATTTTTCAGATGCTAAAGAACTTAATTATCATAATTATCACAGCTAAGTGTACCTGGATTTAAGTACCAAAAATAACTTTAAAAGTTAATAGATTATCTACATGCATTTAAAAATGTTATTTTTTAAAAAATAGCAATTATTTAAAAAAGCAATTATAAATTGCTTTTTTCATAAAAACTATTGTTATCAATCATTTTAGTAGCTTCAGAAGAATAATACAACATAAAAGTATTTATTAATAACCACAAGGATAGAAATAAATGAAAGATACACTAATGAAAAATAAACCATTATACTTAGCTCGCTACATGATCCTGACCTGCACGTCATCTAAGGGTTATATTTAATGTGCAAAACCATTACAATAATTTTTTAACCAGTCCAAAAATAATATTTCTTGAATCGAAACATTTAAACAAACAAATTTTTTTCAGAAAGAGAACATTTATAATAAAAATTAGCATAAGAAATACATACGACTGAACATCCTCTATTAGTTTCATGTGTTCTTCTCTGACCAATTCCAATAAAGCTTTAGTTTTACTGCATTTTTCAAGGTCTTCTTGAAAAGCATCTTCATGCCTTTTCACAGATCCTTGGTGTTCCTTAATTAAGTTCTCGTTTGATGATATTTGGTCCAACAAATTATTCAGTTTATTTTCCTTTTCACTTATGTCTTCTTGTTCATAGCTTTTCTTAACAACGACAAATAATTCTGATCTTACTGTGTCTAAGCATTCTGTAAGTAAAGAATTTTGTTCTTTGATTTCAGAAAGGTTTTTTTGATTTGACAATACCTCTTTTTTTAAGTTACTCAACTTCACATTATTATTAGCAATAATATTTTCTAATTCTTCTCTTTTCTTAATGCTGCTGGATAATTCTAGATTTAATTTTTCTGAATTTTGAATAAGAGAAGAAATTTTTTTATTGAGTTCTTCATTTGTTATTGCATTACGTAAAACCTGTTCATTAAAATTATTTAATTGTATTTTATTACTATTGATAGTATTTTCTAACTCTTCTCGTTCCTTAAAACAACTGGATAACTCTGATTTTAATTTATCAGAACTTTGAATAAGAGAAGAAATCCTTTGATTGAGTTCAGAAATTATTTCTTCATTTGATAATATTTGTGTGTTTAAATTCATAAACTGGGTTTCTTCATCAATGATAACTTTCTCTAATTCTTGTATTTTCTTAATGCTTAATGAATCTTTTTCATAGAGTTCTTCAATTATCTTCTTATTTGATAGCATCTGTGTATTAAAGTTGATAAACAGTACTTCATGATTGGCAATAATTGTTTCTAATTCTTCTGTTTTCTTAATGCTATCAGATAACTCAAATTTTAATTTATTTAGATTTTCTATTAGAGAAGAATTTTTTTCATTGCGATTAGCATTTAAATTTTCATTTAATGATATTTGTTCATTTAAATTAGGCAGTTTTATTTCATTATCATAAATAACATTCACTAATTCTGTGGTTTTCTGACTACTCTCAGGTAACTCTGAGTTTTGAATAAGGGAAGAATTTCTTTCATTGAGATCATGAATTATTCGTCCATCTAATAATTCTTGTTGTTGTAAATCATTCAGTTCTACTTCTTTGCTAGCAACATTTTTTTCTACTTTTGCTGCATTCTTAATACAGTCACATAACCCCAAATTTAACGTACCTAATTTTTTTATAATGGCAAAATTTCTATCATTGAGTTGGGTAATTAATTTTTTATTTGATAATATTTGTCGATTAAAACTGGCAAACTCTTCCTCATTATTAGAGATTATTTTCTGTAGTTTTTCTGTTTTCCTGATAATACCAGACAACTCACAATTAACTGCTTGTAACTCTTCTGTAAGTAAAGAATTTTTTTCAGTGACTTCAAAAATTACTCTTTGCCTTGAAGAACATAAATTCTCCATCTCTTGAAGTTCTTGTCTTAGTTTTTTATTAACAATTTCATCATTCTGTAACAAAATATTATAAATTATCTATTTCTCCATTATAATGCAGGTTTTTTATAATTATATGACAAGTGAGTACTCTTTCATGAATAAGTTTTATTCGTACACAATAATTATATTTTAAAAATAAGCTCAAAGTAATTGGACATTATTAAAATTCGAGAAATAGTATAATAATAATAATAATAATAATAATAATAATAATAATAGAGCACTTGCAGACATTCACATAAAAAAATGATTGTCTTTTCTGTTTTCCCCCACAATGATTTTTTTAATGTTATGTATTAGTAATTGCTCATGTTATAATTATAATTTGCAGAGAAATTATAAATATAATCTAACCAAACTTAACCTACGCTCACTTCACTTGCTAGTTAAGATTAGCGAGCAAAGATAGTGTAAGTTAAGTTTGGTTAGATTTTATACTTAAAGTATATAATTATTACATGAGCAATTACTAAGATGTAAATCATAAAGCAAAAAAACTATTATGGGTAAAAATAGAAAAGACCCAAAAATTACATGACTGATATCTACAAAAACGTTTTTCTTTTAGGTAAAATATGTAGACCTTCCATTAAGGTACTTCTAATTTTTTTGGGGGGAATCCAACATTCACCACTCTTCCACTTCCTTGAACTTCATCCTCCACTATCCACTAAAACCTGCCAAACAATGCAAATTTACTCCTTCCTTTCTAATTTCATTCTGCCATATTTTAAACTGTACAATTATTTTTTTTAGAAATGTCCATTCCATCAGTATCTTACTCCACTGACAATTTTTTTTCTACTCAAATGTTCAGCCTACTCCCATTTCACTTTTCTATTAAACCCTGTGGCATCTCTTATTAGCACAATTCCTTTTACAATCATACTTCTGACTTTGTCCCAACCTTTTAACAGTCAAACTTTTAACAATCAATATCCTCTGCATACTCTTTCTTACTCAAGTTGTAGCAGACCAAATTTGACACCCATACATTAATACTGGAAGAATAAATAATTAAATACCACACTTTTCTTTATTTTTCAATGGCATTTTATGTCACCATGGTTTTTCCACGTAGGCCCTTTTTTTCTTCAGTGACCAAAACTTTTCCATAAAGGGCTATGAGTCTGAATTTTCTTGAATGTAATTTGTCATGCTATGTTTCTGACGTCTACAGTAGGATTCTATGGTAGGACCTTCAGCACTATGTCACAACAAATTTCAAGTTATTAAGACCCTTCTCATTTATTCCTTTTTTAGTTGTCACTACACCTTTGAAGGACTTCATTACAATAATAAAACAGTCAATAAGAAAGGGACTTACACATACAGGAGAGACAGTTCACCTCTAGACTCATTCTCAATAAAACAGTTCTCTACTATAAAACTTTCTTATTATGTTTGTGTACTTACTTTCCAGACCTACTGCTATTATGAGAGATACTATGAAGCTAAAACAAACAAAACATAAATAAAAAGTAAAATTATTCCTCAGCCTTTATAATTAACTGACATAGTATATAAACAAGCTCTTGTTGAAAATCCTTTCCTAAAACCATCCTGTTCTGGCATTAAACTCTATTACATTTAATATTTTATTATTTAGCAGTCTTGTTATCAGTCTTCACAATGCTGATAATAATACAAGCCTATAATTTTCTACACTTTATTCCTGATGTCCTTATGAAATAGCATGATCCTAAAGTGCTTCCATTGATCAGTATTTCATCAAAAGAGAGGATAAAATCTTTGCCAGGGCCACTCCTCCTGCTTTTAGGATTTTTTTTTACTAATTCAATCATCTTCTGTATCCTTCTTGCCCTTCAATTCAATCATAACTTTCAGCACTACTTCACATGTCATTGTTCTGGTTCATTACACACAATTAGCTGTACATCATACAAATCATTATAAAAGTAATAGGATTTGTTAACAGTTCCACATCTCATTCCTGATCCCATAGTTGTAATTACCATTAACATATTCTCCAAATAGTAATTTTTGCTCAGCAGTCTTGTTCTACTCCCTAATCACCAACAATGTATATTGTATATGATAGCCACCACTAATGGTTAGTTATATCACAGAAATTATACAACTAAAGACCGCACAAATAGCAAAGAGCTTCAAATATCAAAAGAAGAAAAATTTAAGGATGCTACATTGTTTCATTAATATGCTTAAACTACTACACTACCAATAAGAAAATTTATATCTATTTTCCAATGTTTGACAGACACCTATCAGAAAAATTATTAGCTTTTCCAACACGTAATTCAGTTACAAGAAAATAAATTTTGAATGGGACAAATAGAAAAAGCTGATCAAACCTAGGCTTATTTTGCATGAGAGCAGATTCATCAAGTAATGAGCAATCAGAGATAAACTATTCATACATGCATTAGTTAAAGACAGTCATGTAAAATTTCTGCCATATATTATATATTAAAAAAGGTCCTTTCAAAGGGTGAAAAATTATAAGCTGGTGTAATAGAATTGTTAAATTCCGTAATATCTACAAATATGTAGAAGTTTCATCCCAGTGCTTTTTTAAAAATTCATGATATGTTAAGTGATAACAGTTTTCACGAATATGTGACTTGATTAAGTAAAGAAAAGGCTTTGAGAAGTAAAAAAAAGTAAGGTTGTATTCTGGGTGAATATTTCAAAAAATATATTTCATTAATAAGAATTATATTCAACTGATCTATTTGTTAAGGATACAAGAAAAAATGATACTTAGTAAAAAAAATCAATAGAACTGCTTTGGCAAGAGTTAATAAATCATTAACTAAGAATTAATAAACATGTTTTACTTGAAACATATTCCAGCACAAATTAAGTTTTATTATTACAATTAACATATTCAACTTCATTACATAATGTATTAAATAATAAAATCCATTTAATGAAAAAGTTAAATTAAGAGAAGAGTACAATAATACCAAACACACCTTATGGCTCTGTTTAACATCAGCTAATTCTGCCATTAGTGTCTCCTGGTGCTGCACATGTTTTTTTATCTGTTCTTGCCAAATGGAAATCTCTTTTGACAATTTAACATTTTCTTCAACAGCCAGCATCTAAATATCAACATTTTACGCTACAGATCTGTTTGCAAATATTTTCACTATATCCAAATAAATTTACTGCTTATTATTATTTACTGCTCCAACCTGACCGCCCTGGGATCAAGGCCAACAAAGCCCCACACCGAATGTCAGACCATCAGAGTTTTCAAATCCCACAAAAAAACAATTCAATTATGCAAATATCTAGTTAACCAGGGCACAAATGCAAAGACCTATGCAAACACCTTTGCAAAGATCTTGATGGAAAGAGCACCCAAATAGGTCCCTGACACCCAGGTTAAACCTACTTACAGTAGGTTTGACCTACTTGTGTCAGTACTACTTACAGTAGATTTGACCTACTTGTGTCAGTACTACTTGTGTACAGTACTTGTACGATGTGATAGTACCTGTCACATCATAGCCAATTGGTCTTTTAGCAGCATCATCATGGTTTTGACCGGTCTGAATGCACCTTGCGTTGATGGCCCAACAGCTCTGAGTATCCTGCAGGCACGGGTTGTCCTGAGTTCAACCTCATTCCATAAGCCTCCAATCTTCGAAATAAGCAATGACACAACATCCGCTGGGCAAGGCTCAGCCCCATCAGAGAATCAAACTCAACAACCCACAACAGAGGGCCTAGCACACTGCTCTGGGAACAAGCCTTTGAAGTGTCTTCTTACCTCATAAGCATCCACAAAGTATCACCTCAATGACTGGAACAACTATGTGATATAACCTGCATTTCATTACTAGTACACTGTTGCTGAAATAAGGCAGAGGGCCACCACAGATTGTTGGAGGCACCAGATATGTGAATTGAGAAAATACCCAATATTACTATTTCAAACAATATTAATTATAATATTGTGTCCTCAATTCCCTTGCCAGAACAAAAACTATAGTGATTTTCAACAAATTCACGATGTCAACCTCTCATAATCAATGAAAAGAATGCCTTTTTTCGCTTATGCCCTAATGCACAGTATACAAAAAACCCCCATTGATCCTTATTACCTTGTTCCTTTAACAAAGGAACGCCAAGAATCCATGTTTGCTTTTCAAACTTTATCAAAGTAAAAAGACCTTAGTTCTCCCGATAATCAACCACCAAATCTGCTCACTGTCCAAGATCACACTCACACTGAACGGCTCGCTTTAGACAACTTCCTGACAGCTTCAAAAGAGACCTCCCTATTCCACCATGGAGCAATCCTCTCTCGACCAGAACTTTGTGGAATGGAACTTTCAGCAGTGTAGATGAATGCCCAAGATAATCTCTCTGCCAGGTCTACTAACTCCAAGCCTTCCAAACCCCAGTCCAAGACACAGAGTCTGGTTGAATTAATATAATATCAACAAATTTTCTCCATTCTACCCTGCTGTGCAAGAAATGCCTCTGCTGAACAGTAACATTATTATATCTATAGGCATGCCTCAAACAACAAACTACTGATCAGTTACAAACCCTACCAGAGAAATCCCTGCCAACAGTGACATCAATGTTAATGCCACTAAAATCCGCCATCCCAGCATAAGTGAGCAGCTCACCAGAAAAATTACTTCTAAACTATACTGGGCAATAAATCCTTCAACCTATTCCCCACTGTCATAAGTAAAATCACTATGCCACATAGGAAACTTTTCATTTACATCTACACCCAACACAACCAGACTATTGCTACAAAATCTAAGGATCTTAGCCCATACCTACAAATGTCATTTTACCAGTGCCTATACTGGAGTTAAGAACTTACAACATAAAGATGAAAGTTCTGAAGAGAGAGATACTGGAAGGTGCAATAAAGTTCCATTCTGCACAAAAAAGCAGACATTCTTCCAGGATAACAATGAAACTTCTGCCAACCACTAAATCCTGGATGTCACCATCACTACATAAGTATGCTGTAGACGAACAATATCAAGACTCCTACGAACAGCAATCTCTCCCAATTCAACCTGAACTATATCAGCATAATACCCGTTGCACATCCAATATTCTTTGATCCTGCAAGATGTGAAGTCAATAAATAACCTTCACTCAGAAATAAATCTCTTAAGAACTGACCTAACCTCCAAAACTCTGTGGTAGTGCTCTGCATACACCTTCCTGTCTTAAAAGGTCACCTTGTCTAGCTCAGTATTCTGTTCTCTAAGAGCCATTAGCTTATCCTCAGCAAGATGACTGTTAATATCACAGGTAATAAACTCTTATACACATCTTTCATTTCGAATATAGTACAAAATCACCCTAACTGTCACTTTATCATCAGCAATGACAACCAATCCTTTTTGTTTTTTACCTAATATTCTGTATTTTTAGGTTTGACCTCTTACTACATGGCACAACCTGAAATTCATCTTTCATTTCTGTGTTTGTTTTTGCCGAACCCTCCTTCCTATTTAGGAAGATTACCTTGGACTTCCAGAACAAGCTAGCCTCTCATTTATCCTTTAAAACCTTGGTGTAATGCCTATGCTGTGCACTAACAGCAAGCTTGGGAGCAGCAACTGGAACAGAAACCATCTTCTTG
This sequence comes from Lycorma delicatula, assembly GCF_047948215.1. Lineage (NCBI taxonomy): Eukaryota > Metazoa > Arthropoda > Insecta > Hemiptera > Fulgoridae > Lycorma > Lycorma delicatula. The sequence continues at coordinate 115,221,223 of NC_134455.1, read as the reverse complement.
ACTAAACCTCTCTTACCTCAGCAGGCTTAGAGTCTAAGGTCTTATAGTTGTCAGCCAAAACTAACATAATTGCTTTAAACTAAATCATTGGAATGACTCTACTTCAAACATTGGCAAAGGCACTTTGAGGGTTCTTTAAAAACACCATCAATCGTTCAAATTGGTCTTCAAATACTACCACAAGAAGAACAGAACTACCAGCCTTCCCATTGGCCTTCAAAAAATCACCAATAACATCTTCCTTTGATCCATGGTGGTTGCACTTGAGCAATCATCAGCAGAGGAGGCAGAGAAATCACCTGCCCTCCTCTCTGCGACCTCACCAATTTTACCCTGCTTGGGCTTAGGTTGCTTCCTAGACTCTGGTTCTGACAATCACCAAGCCTACCGGATCAGTCAAATATTTGGCCTGAGCAATCACAAAGCTCAGATAATGACCCTTGCTCCAAAAGGCATAAGCAGGACTAGGGTTGGGCTTAAGCCAGGCTCTGCTTATTCAGAGTACTTACAACCAGCAGTTGTAGCCACTACTTCACCATGTAGAGTATGTACCATCAACTAAAACAAATATAAAGTGAATAAACAGCAAATAAAGAAACGTATTTTTAAATAAGAAAAAATAATTTTCATAAGGCCATTATTGTTGCCATACATATGTTTCATATCAACGAATGCGATGATAGGCCTTTCAGAAGTCAGTGAGAGTAGAGTACACCTACACATGCGTCCCTCCCACCACACCAACCCCAATCACTCGCAGACGACTACAAAAGAGCAGTACCAGTACTGAGAGAGCTATTCCGTCATGGACCTTCACCAGGAGCAGAAGAAGATGGAAGATGGAAGAAGATGGCCAGCCCAACATGGGACCTCCAAGCAGGCGCCAACATCCCCGCTAGAGCAGCAGACCTGGCCAGTCCACCAAGCAAGCCGCTGGATGCGAACGCTACCTTCCCACCCAAATTTTCCAACCTTCAAGCACCCTGGTCAGCGGTCATCAGGCTCACCAGCAGTGTGGTATCTCTTGTGGAGAACTGCCTCGACTGGAACAGCAGAAGAAGACGACTGATGCTGACACTATAGGTTTTGTGGGTCAACATTGCCATGCTGTAGTGACCAACGGCAGCTGAGGGAGACTCTAGTCTTATTCCAGTGGACGAGCCGCAATTCCCTGACTGCAGCCAAGCCAACATTATCAAAGACCTGCTTCCGAACCCAACAACACTTCTCAGGGCTAGCTCGGAAAAACACAAACAGCCCTTTCCAGAATGACTACAAAATTTACGGTGCCACATTTCATTGAAGCCATGCAGCTTTGATTTAACCATCAAATGTAAGCAATTTTTATATCTGAATGGAGAAATTAAAAGATAAATGAAAGATAAGCTGAAAGCTTAATACCTCATAAATAACTGTGTACATTGTAGTAAGAAAACAATTCATCAACTAAATCTAACCAATTAGTTTGACTAAAAAACTTTATTGCAAAGGCAGAATTTACAATATTTTAATCCAACAATCATTTAAATACGATGTAGAAGCATTTTACTGACCAAATTTGACAAACATTAACAATTGGTTTGAGGTTATTTAAAGCACTTTTGTAAAGATTCGCTGATAATCCTGTTCTTTTCATGGAAACCAAAACAGCAATGATTTACTTTAATGCTGGAAATGAATGGCAATGATTTACTGTTGGGAGAAATTTAATTTTAAAAAAGAATGACTAAAGATAATGAAATATAACAAAGGAAGATAATGAGGAATTATCTACACATGAGAAATTAGAAAATTCTGTTATACAGTAGAATTACAAAAGATAGTCACCAAAAGTACCTTGGCAAAACTCTGGTAGCAGTAAGTATATTAGATCTAATCATAGAAAACTTCTTGACAACAATTATGAGGAATAACACTGTATTACTCTAAGGTAGTCTTCTTTTTCTATATTTTTTTTTGTTTTCAGTCATTTAACTAGTTTAGATGCAGCTCTCCGTGATTCAGTATCTAGTGCTAGTTGTTTCATTTCAGTATATCCCCATCACCTATCACCTCTTAATTTGTCACTTTATCCACCCATCTGATTTTTAACATTATCCTATAACACTACATTTCAAAATCCTCTAATTTTTTCTTCTCAGGTACTCCGATTGTTTAAGTTTCACTTCCATATAATGTTATGCTCCCAACATATACTTTCAAAAATATTTTCCTGATTTTTAAATTAATTTTTGATGTAAGCAAATTATATTTCTGACTGAAAGCTCATTTCACTTGTGCTATTTGGCATTTTATATCGCTCCTGCTTTGTCCACCTTTAGGAATTGTACTTCCCAAATAACAAAATTCTTCTATCCCCATAATCTTTTCTCTTTCTACTTTTATATTCAGTGGTCCATCTACATTATTTCTACTACATTTCATTACTTTAAACTAGAATTACTATATCATCAGCAAATCATAGCATCTTATTCCTTTCATCTTGCAGTGTTACTCCAGATCTAGATTGTTTTTTAAATCATAAACTGCTAGTATCAGGGATAAGGAGCATCCTTGTCAGACTTCCTTTTTTTATTATGGATTCTTTCTTATGTTCTTCAATTATTACTGTTGCAGTTTGGTTCCTGTAAATATTACAACAATTGCTAATTATCTATCTATCTCTATACTTGAACCCTAAATTTTTTCCAGTCTACATTATCAAATGCCTTTTCTAAGTCTACAAATACTATGCATGTTAGTTTGTTTTTCTTTAATCTTCCTTCTACTATTAATCTGGGTGCTAAAATTGCTTCCCTTGTCCCTGTATTTGACCAATGATCATTTCTCTTTCCATTTCAACACTTTTCTTTAATCTACTCTTATTTTGCTAATTTGCACTTCCTGCTTATAATATTTCTTATGTCTATAGTTCCTTTTACCTTCATCACTAGCATTCTTATACTTTCTATGTTCATCCATAAACTGCAATATATCTGATATCAAAGTTTTCCTATCAGTTCTCTTTGTTCCACTTAAATTCCCTTCTGCTCATTTAAAGATTTCCTTTTTAACATTCTTCTATTATTCTTCAATATTTTCTACCTTATTGTTTTTACTCGGACCTCTTACAATATCCTCCTCAAAAATTACCTTTACCTCCTCTTCCACAAGCTTCTTCACCTTTTCTCAGGTTTTTAAACCCCAATCTATATTTCAGTATCATTAAATTATGATCGCTACCAATGTTTGTTGCAGGATATCCGTTGCAATCAAAGAGTTGATCTGATACCTTGCAGTATCACCAGGCTTTTTCCATGTGTAAATTCTTCTATTATAATTTTTAAACTGGGTGTTGGCAATTACTAAATTATACTTCCTGCAAAACTCAATAAGTCAATCCCCTCTTTCATTCCTTTTCCCCAGCCCGTATTTGCTCATAATATTTTTCTTCCATGCCTTTTCCAATGCTAAAAAAAGGTAGTCTAAAAGGTGTACTATAAAAGGAAAAACATTTTCTTATAACATAGCATGTTACAATAGAATTTTGAAAATTAAGTAGGTCAAGTAAAAATAAAATAAGGTCAAATAAAAGTAGGTCAATAAAATTCTAAATGAATTCTTAATACATTTACAAGAGAAGAGAAATTTGTCATCAAACTAGGTATCTTGATATAAACCTTGTAAATATCACTAACATATTTATGTTTAGAGGAAGACAGACTGGAATTTAAAACAAATAATTTGACGATGTAGAACATAATTATTCAAGTGGTAATTTACAAATTTAAAACAGAAAGGAATGAAAAATCAACAACTTAAAAAAAATCCTTTCACAGTTAAATTCCTTCACACTATTAAATCCAAGAGGAAAGTTTCAATTATGGCGGACGTGGAAAGTACATTTGTAGGAAGATCAACAGTAATGTTAATTCTGTTTAAGACTTACAATCAAGTTGAGTTTGGATACTAGAGCCGTTTGGACCTGTGTTTGTAGCTCCGCGTTATACTTTGAATTTGGTTGGTTTTTACGGATTTTTTATCGAAAAAGTACATAGGATTATAGTGGAAAGGTTAACGGACAAGTGTTTAAAATTTTGTGAGATTTGGTCAACGGATTACAATTTTATTACGTTTTTTTGGTTACGAAGCCATTTGGCTTATAGAAGAATATAAGTACTGGAGAAGTGTTTTTTGAACAGTTAATTTTTGGTGCCAGGTTCTGGAAGTTAATAAGTTTTCAAGAGGAAGGGTTCAAGAAACGTACGTAAAGTTTCATGAGATTTGGTGAACTGGAAAATTATTTATAAATATTTAAAATAATTTATAGGTTAAACATTGGTTATAGCTGTAAGATATACAGCTGAAAATTTTCTAAGTCGATTGGCAGGACAATACAGACCTGTCAATAGAAGTAAACAACAACTTAGAAAATATTTCGTAGTCAAACTGCTCAGTTAATAGGGAAACTTCAAACCTTAATATTTTTTGAACGGGTGCGTTTAGAACGAAATCCTTTCGGATCTAGGCGAATCACGAGTTTGTGCATCTTTTGGCGCCCCCCCAAAAAAATTTTCCCAAATTGGGAAATTTTTTTGTCAAACCGCCTAGTAATTGGGGAAACTGATCCCAAATAACTTTTGACTGGGTGGGCCTAGAGGAAAATCCTCCCGGTTCTGGACGAATCATAAGATTGTACATCTTCTGGTGCCCCCAAAAAGTTTTGCCCAATTTTGGGCCCCCAAATTTGAAAATTTTGAACCCCCCCTTGTGGGGTCTTACAGTAATAGGAATTGGGCAGAGAGCCCAAAAACACTAAAATAGTTAATATCCATCAACCCCATGGAGGAGGGGATGGAGGTAAGTACCTCAGAGTCTTCAAGGGCACAGGAAAAGAAAACTTGGAGGATTACAGAGACAAAGAGCATTAAACGGGCCAGGGCGGGCTCATCCGAGGAGGAGGATGCCCCGCTAACTCTTAAGAATATTGCATGTAGACTGGGACACGCCCTACTACAATTACGCCAAGGCCTAGGGGTAAATCCAGCCCGGCTTTTATGAAAGCGCATGAGCGGGAATTATCTGAGATTTACAAGGAGCTTCAACTGGTAGAGGAGGAAGTGGCTGGTGTTGACACAAATACGCAGGGGACACAAACAGACAGACCCCACAGGGAGGACGATATTCTAGAACAAGACCTTACTGATAACCAACTATTAGAGAGACTGCCAAGCAGATGGTCAACCTGGGCGATGAACAGGCTTACCCAGGTGACCAACTTAACGCCTGGGGAGGACAGCTGCCACTATGTTAACTTGACCAAGACGAGACCCGGCAGCCAGTTTCATGGCACCAAACCAGGGGCCATGATCATCCAGGACTCCACCGTGTTGGAGGATAACTGTGTTACCTCAAGGGATACAAGGTACACGGTGGTGTACAGCACCGAAGAAGGAGAAAAGGCAGCCGCAGCGCAAGTGATTAAGGCGATGAGGAGGGTCATCAGTAAACCCGAGGAAGTGGTATTCGTCACACCGCCTGGACCGGAGGGTATATTTATAAGGAAAATAGTTATTTACCTGTCACGGGAGAAAAAAAATCGCCTCCAAAAATGATCCTTCCTAATTTGGGGGATCAAACACGAGCCAGATCGTGATCGGCTTCTGTGCGTAGGGCCGCCCCACCGGTGACAGAGTAAGACAGTGGTGGTGAGAGCACCTGGGAAGTCGTATGCTGACCTCTTAAAAACAGTCAAGGACAGAGTCTCCAGGGAGGAAGCAGAAGTCCTCTCAATTAGAAAGGGCCGCAACCAGGAAATAGAGGTCCGAATCCAAGGAACCAAGAAGGCCGGCGAATTTACAAATATGTTAAGAGACTGAGTGGGAGATCTACAGGTGGATCTTCGTACGAGAGGCGACAGAAGAACCGTGATGCATATTAAAGATCTGGAGTATGACACCACGGAAAATGAAATAAAGGAGGCGCTAGACAGGGTCCTTGGCAAAGAGGAAAGCTATAGAATAACATCTCTAAGAGGTGCATATGGAGAAACAAAAAATGCTACGGTCATCACTACTCGCAGAGGGGCGACCAAGCTGGTTGCCTCCAGGCTTCGGGTGGGGTGAGTCCACTGTCAGACGTATATCAGAACACAAAATGAGCGCTGCTATCGATGCTGGGCTACTGGGCACGGTAGCAGAAATTGCAAGGGTCCTGACCGTGGTAGCTTATGCTACAACTGTGGCGGTGCGGGGCACCTTATTCAAGAATGTCTTGCGTTACCGCAAGGTGATCACTCCCGGCACTCTTTGGCATTCGTTTCCCAGTAGGGAAACGAATGCCAAAGATGGGCACAATACAGACAATTCATAGCAGTCAATAACCTGAACCTAAGGGGGGAGCAGAACTGGAATGTTTTTAACAATTTCGCCGGTACGGTTCTTCGCACTAAGGAAGAGGAGGCGCGACGAAGGAATCGTTAATAGGGATAGGTGGACAGCCCCGTCTCTGAGAGCCTGTATGCCCTGGCGTGCAGGTTTCGGTGAGGGGACGGGGACTCCAGGGAGATTTTGCGGGGATAAAATTAAAAGACCTAGACCCGGCCAGCGTGGCTGGTTTTAGGGGTGCGCGCGCTCCTTGTGCTGGTCGCGCCGGTTTGAGGCAAATGGCATAAAGACCAAGACCCGGTTTCTGTCGGCAGTGGTGGGGAACGGCATAGTCGGGCTTTGCCCTCGTCGGCGGGAATTAGAGGCAGGCAAGAAAAGATCTAGTACTGGGGCGGTTGACCTGCCGTGCCGGGTGTAAAACCGGTGGGCGGGAAGACCGGTGGGCGGGAAGACCGCCTTAGAGTCAAAAGACACGTCTCTGGGCCGAGTATACTTAATTGGATGTCCGGCCCAGGGATGTAGGGGAAAAAATACTTACAATCACTCAGGAAAAAGAGCAAAGACAAAAAAAATGTGAAAGTTCAAAGGATGAAACATTTACAAGTAATGGTTGGTTCCAGTAGTTTAAAATATGTTACATTTCTCATAATATCAAAAAATAACTATAAAGCTGGTAGTCCTGATTTTGCCATGGTCAAATTACCCAGTATTCTTGAAAATGAGAGCTTTATACAAAATAGAAAATGTCTGATTATTACATTCCAAAGAAAATGAAACCATACATGATAATAGAGCTGCAAGGAACAGGATTATATTAATGATTTTCGTATGTTATGCTGATAATCCAAGATCTGTAAAATGCACTCTGTAAATACTTTGTAAAATTGCACAAGAATAATGCAAGCTGTAATCTGCAAATCTGGAAAGGAATAGTTTTACTGTAATTTTATCCATTAGGTGAAAAATGCAGAAATTTATAAGATAATGCTCCAGGCCATCCACAACAGCCAGTTGATTTTCATCCTAGTATATAAGTTGTTCACTTGCTTCCTACATCATTATTACAACCAATATGTGATCACATCAGTAAAAAAATTATTTGCATCACACATTGAAGCAAGAAAGTAAAAAAACAGATTGTGAAAAATGCTAAAAATTGCTAAAAGTCTAAGAATTTCAGAAACAATGCCATAAAACATAAGTGCAAAATATTCTGCTAAAATCTGAAGAATTCAATAGCTTAACTCATCCACTGAACTAAAAATTTTAATAAAACTAACTGCACATGAAGAAAGATGAAAAAATGATAAGAATATCGAAAAAGAACAAAAAGTTTACTATTAAAAAACTTGAAGACTGGCTTGGAAAATTCACTGGCTTGTTTCCAAACAAAGTTTAAAACAATAGATTTGCCAGAGTAACATATTCAACATTGTATATTTTACATACACTGAATCAAGAGTGAATTATTATTATTAAGCTTTTGTTGTAAAGTCAACAAGTAGAGGTAAAGGAATTTTTTCCAAAATCTTAAAAATTGATGTAATCATATTGTAGCATTTTCTTTATTTTAATAAAAATTAATATTTTTTAACAAAACAGTAATTTTCTCAAAACGTTTTCATTTTGTTTCCTTTAGCCTGGATATTAATACATAATCAATACACTTTCTATCCAAAATCTAATAAAATAACAATGCTGCATTTTAATATGTACTGTTAAATCTTCATATTCAACAAGTTCAAAAATTGGCTGCTGAATCAGCATGTTTCATGTTTTTTTATTGTTTATATACAGTAACAAAGGACACTGGGAAAATTCTGCAATGACTATTTTTTGTAATTTTTCTAAATAATTTCAACAACACATAATACTTATTCATCCTTTGAAACCAGTTTTAAAAGAAACCTTGAAATGATTCATCAGGAAGATCTGGGCATACTCATCATCCCAAGTCCTTAGGAGATCTTAATCTAGACCCATACAAGATGCAATTGGTGCAAGAACTGAAGCCACAAGACCATAATAAGCATCATTTGTTTGGTTAACGGTGTCTAAATCAATTGGAAACTGATCCATTTTATCTAAAAATTTTGTTTAGCAAAGTTCATTTCTAATTAAATGGTTATGTCAACAAGCATAATTACTGTATATGGAGTAAGACCAAGGCTCAGGAAAAATTTACACGTCTCCATCGGAGACGTGTAAAAATGCACTGTATGGTGTGGGTTACATGCTGGAGGCATTATCAGTCCTTATTTCTTTAAAAATGAGGCTGAAGCGCATGTTACTGTCACTGGTGATCGTCACAGATCATTATCAGTGATTATTTGTTTCCAAATTTACTTGACATCAACCTGCAAAATTTTTGGTTTCAACAGGATGATGCCACACCTTATACTGCTACCGAAAATCAATTTATTGAAACAGCAATTTAGCGGCAAAATTATTTCACAAAATGGTCCAGTAAATTGGCCTCTAAGATCATGTGACTTAACACCAGTGGATTATTTTCTTTGGAGATATGTAAAGTCTGATTTATGCTGATAAACCAGCAACAATTGACGCTTTGAAAGCAAACATAACTTGTGTTATTAACACAATACTTCCCCAATTACTTGAAAAAGTGGTTCAATATTGAGCTGATCGAATCCGGTTCATCAAAGCTAGTCGTGGTAGACATGCCGGAAATTATTTTTAAAAATTAAATGTCAGAAAGTTATCTTTCAGATAAAAACCAAATTAAACTGTTTTATTTCAATTCAAAGTTCTATCACTCTAAAAAAATCCTATAATATATTGAAAAGAAAGTAATCACAGGCCTACTAACAAATTATGTATTTTAGTCATAGACAATGTAAATATTTGGAATCTAATATGTCCCACGTTTAATATGTCCAAGAGAGTAGAGTATTTCAAAATGCATAGTGATAGAATCATTGTAATAAGGATAAAATCAAAACCTAAACTGACAACGATTGTTAACGTCTATATGCTTACAAAGCACCCATGATGATGATGATGTAGAGTGTGTAAACAAAGAAATTGATGAAGCAATTAAACACATAAAAGGAGATGAAAATTTAATAATAGTTGGAGATTGGAATGCAAGCATTGGAAAAGGCAAGAAAGGAAATATAGTGGGTGAATACGGGCTGGGCAAAAGGAATGTAAGAGGGGACCGACTTGTAGAGTTACAAAGTATAATTTAGCAATTGCCAACACCCAGTTTAAAAATCATAATAGAAGAATATACACTTGGAAAAAGCCAGGCGATACTGCAATATAACAGATAGATTATATCATGGTTAAGCAAAGATTTAGAATCAACTCGTTGACTAAAAAACTTACCCTGGACCAGACATTGATAGCAACCATAATTTAGTGCTAATGAAATGTAGATTGGGGTTTAAAAACCTGAAGAAAAGGTGTCAGATAAATCGGTGGAATTTAGAGAAGCTTGAGGAAGAGGAGGTAAAGAACATTTTTGAGGACATCGCAAGAGGTCTGAGTAAAAAAGATAAGGTAGAAAATGTAGAAGAAGAATGGGAGAATGTTGAAAAGGAAATTCTTAAATCAACAGAAGCGAACTTAGGCGGAACAAAGAGAACTAGTAGAAAACCTTGGGTTTCAGACGATATATTTAAGATGATGGATGAACATAGAAAATATAAGAATGCTAGTGATGAAGAAAGTAAAAGGAACTATCGACAGTTAAATAATACTGTAAACAGGAAATGCAAACTAGCAAAAGTAGAGTAGATCAAAGAAAAGTGTTCAGAAGGGAAAAGAGAAATTAACATTGGTAAAATAGACGGAGCATAAAGGAAAGTTAAGGAAATTGGGGTACATAAATTAAAATCCAATAACGTGTTAAACAAAGATGGTACACCGATTTATAATACAAAAGGTAAAGTCGATAGGTGGGTGGAATATATTGAAGAGTTATACAGAGGAAATGAATTAGAAAATGGTGTTATAGAGGAAGTTGAAGAGGATGAAATGGGAGAAACAACACTGATCTGAATTTAAGAGAGCATTAAAAGATTTCAATGGCAGAAAGGCTCCTGGAATAGGCGGAATACCTGTAGAATTACTGCGCAGTGCAGGTGAGGAAGCGATTGATAGATTATACAAACTGGTGTGTAATATTTATAAAAAAAAGAGGAAGTTCCGTCAGACTTCAAAAAAAGTGTTATAGTCATGATACCAAAGAAAGCAGAAGCAAATAAATGTGTAGAATATAGAACAATGACTTTATATATATATATATATATATAACTAATCATGCATCAAAAGTCTTAACTAGAATTCTATACAGAAGAATTGAGAGGAGAGTGGAAGAAGTGTTAGGAGAAGACCAATTTGGTATCAGGAAAAGTATAGGGACAAGGGAAGCAATTTTAGGCCTCAGATTAATAGTAGAAGGAAGATTAAAGAAAAACAAATCAACATACTTGGCATTTATAGACCTAGAAAAGGCATTCGATAACAAGAACTGGAATAAAATGTTCAGCATTTAAAAAAAATTAGGGTTCAAATACAGAGATAGAAGAACAATTGCTAACATTTACAGGAACCAAACAGCAACAGTAGTAATTGAACATAAGAAAGAAGCCATAATAATAAGAGAGGGAGTCTGACAAGGATGTTCCCTATCCCTGCTACTATTTAATCATTACATGGAACTAGCAGTTAATGATGTTAAAGAACAATTTAGATTCAGAGTAACAGTACAACATGAAAAGATAAAGATGCTACGATTTGCTGATGATGTAATTCTAGCTGAGAGTAAAAAGGATTTAGAATAAACAATGAATGGCATGGATGAAGTCCTACGCAAGAACTACCGCATGAATAAAACAAAACAACAACAACAAGAACAAAACAAAAGTAATTAAATGTAGTAGAAATAACAAAAATGGACCACTGAATGTGAAAATAGGAAGAGAAAAGATTATGGAGGTAGAAGAAATTCTGTTATTTGGGAAGTAGAATTACTCAAGATGGACAAAGCAGGAGCGATATAAAATGCCGAATAGCACAGGCGAAACGAGCCTTCAGTCAGAAATATAATTTGTTTACATCAAAAATTAATTTAAACATCAAGAAAAGATTTTTGAAAGTATATGTTTGGAGTGTCGCTATATATGGAAGTGAAACGTGGACGATCGGAGTATCTGAGAAGAAAAAATTAGAAGCTTTTAAAGGTGGTGCCATAGGAGAATGTTAAAAATCAGATGCATAAATAAAGTGACAAATGAAAAGGTGTTACAGCAAATAGATGAAGAAAGAAGCATTTGGAAAAAATATAGCTAAAAGAAGAGACAGACTTATAGGCCACATAATAAGGCATCCTGGTATAGTCCGCTTTAATATTGGAGGGACAGGTAGAAGGAAAAAATTGTGTAGGTAGACCACGTCTGGAATATGTAAACCAAATTGTTAGAGATGTAGGATGTAGGGGGTATACCGAAATGAAACGACTAGCACTAGATAGGTAATCTTGGAGAGCTGCATCAAACATGCATGTCCCACATGCTAAAACAGAACTGACAGCCATTACATTAGATGCAATTTTGTCAATTTCTGTAGAAGACTGGAAAATATCAGTGTCGAAAGTTCAGGAGATAATGAATTCTTACTGGAAAACAGATGGATTAATGAAGATGCCATTGAAAGCATAATTATAAATTTATGGGATGGATGATGATGAGACATCAGGTAGTGAAGATGAATGGGAAATTAATTCTGGTGAAAGTAAAAGTGAAACCGACTGAAGCTCAGAAATCGAGGGGTAGTTGGCCTATCACGGAAGATAATCCTACAGACACTGCAGATGAAGCTGATTAGGGACTGGATTAAGGTAATATTAATTGTTTAATTATTTAGTAAATTAATATAAAAATATTTTGTTTTTTATTCTGCAGCTATATCCAACTTGTAGGCCTACAGAATCACAAGTTGTGATTCAAAATTATTATTATGTCTAAATTATTACTATCAACATTGAATATAATGCTGTGAACTATGATACCCATTTTAGTGAAAATGTTTACTTAAATTATTTAATTAGTTACAGGTTAAATCTACTTCATTTATGAATACAGTAAATTGATATTTTTAATTATTACCATAATCAAAAAATAAATTACAGGTTCCACAAAATACAGTATCCTATTTTAAATTGACATTTCTTGTTCAGAACAGAATGACAAGCATGTCACTTCATTCAGTAGGACTAAACCCAGACTTTGCTGTTGTGTTATATCTCCATCTTTGTCTGTAGCCAAACAATAGTACTGTGATTCTCCATGAACATGAACTTCACCTTGTCAACTTGTACCAAGAAAAATGTACAGTTAATATGTGTAGAAACTACATCAATGACAATAAAATGTTTGATTGCATTTCTAAAAGGTTAAAGATATCAAATTGGACCTTAAATTTTGCAATTTTAAATTGCAACCATAAATTTTGGGGTTAATAGACTTACCATATTTTCTTGGACATTAGTAAATTTATATTCAAATTTTTTTTTCATTTCTGTCTCTTTATCAATAAACATTTTTTCTAGCTCTTTCCAGTTAGATTTGGCTTCTTCATATTCAGACTGAACTTCACAAAGATCATCTTTTAGTTTTTCATTTTCACTCATTACCCTAAACAAAAAAACATTACATTTACATTTTCAAATTAATTTAAAATTTTTTAAATATTACAACAAGTTTGAAAATCATAGTATAGTTTTCTTTACCAAGAGTAAATGAAAATGCATTCTTGTAATAATTAATTAGGTAAACTCTAACAATTAAAGACAAGTATGCTATCACAATACTACAGGTTTACAGATATCTCAAAACAGGTAAGAAAACTTAATAATAATTGGGGGATTGGAAAAACTTATTAGCGAAGGGAAGGAAAATCCTAAAAAAACAATATAAGACTTTTAGCATTTTATAAAAGCATAAACTGACAACAGCAAACCATCTTTTGCAAAAAGACAAGCTAGAAGATATGAGTAACCATCAAATAGAAAATATGATCGTTAAGCATATATTTTGAAACCAAATTATGGGCTGTAAAACAAACAAAATTGCTTTTTGGTTAAACTTAAGATACTAAATTAAAACTGGTAACAGAGATAATAAGTTTTAATCTGCTAAAAATGAAACAGCATGAAAAAACTCTCACCAAAAAAATACTAAAAAAAAAATACAGTTCGCCACCTAGCAGTCGAAATTGGGAACTTCTGAGCACTGATTTTGAATTCGCATCTGATTTTCAAATGAGCACAATCTGACTGCATTAGGCATGCGGATGATAAACATTGCTCTTTAATATAGGATAATTGAAGAGCATGCAAAGAAATACAGTATTGTAATATACTATTTGTATGTAGTATAATGCATATAATTATGCATGAATGGAACAGCTTATGACATTCCTGATGATATGAAAGACAAAGTAAATATGGAGAAATGTAGGTTCATTTTTTACTTAGATGTTAGAGATGGTAAAGGAAGAATCTTCACTTTTAAGGCAACGTGTAGAAAGTGCAAAAATATGCAAGACTAAGAATTTACAGACTAAACAAATACATGATAGATTCTAAGCAGTTTGCAGTAAATCTTTTCAAGATTGCAGTAGATAAATACAATTAGAACTACATTATTTGAACAAAGGAGAAAAATCCTCAGTTTTCTATCAGCTACCACAGAACAAGTTCAAAAATTCTTGACTAATATAATTTATAGAACAGAAAAAAAAAATTTAATAAATAAAGATCAATTTTATTCCAGAATTGTTTTTGAAGGCCTCAGACTTAATATAGGCCCACAAAATGTAGTCAGAAGATGTGAGGTCTGAGGACCTTAGAGGCCATAACCCCTTGCTTATTATTCAATCATCAAAGAACTCTTGCAGAAAATCCATGGTATCTCAAGACATGTTGCATGTAGCACCGTCTTGCTGAAACCAGCAATACTGTTTTTGAGGTTCCCGGAGGGACACAAATTGGCGCACAATATTCCTGTATACTTCACCATTTACTGTCTGTTCGAAGAATTTGGGTCCGACTATACGATGATGAGATATCGCACACCACACACCAATTTTTTCAGTATACAAAGATTAGTTTTGTAAAGTGTTAGGATTTTCAACCGTCCAAATTCGACAGTTTTGACTGTTCACATAACCATCAAGATGGATGTCCAAGCTTCATCACTAAAGAACACGGTGTTTAAAAATCTGATTCCATTATCATTTACGAGAGACCTAAACCAACGGCAATATTGCAATCGCTTGTTTAAATCTCGAGGCTGAAGCTCTTGGACTAATCATACATTATACGGATATAATTTCAATTTTTTAGCAGCTTTCTGAACACTCGAATATGACAAACCGACTTGCATGGAAAGTTTTCGTTAACTTTTCCGTGGAGAATTGAGCAATCTTGTTTTTACATTCTCTAAAACGTCATCTGTCAAGCGAGTTGGTCGACCACTACATTTTCTGTCGCAAACACTACCTGTCTCTCAAAATCGGTTTGCTAGCCTAGAAATTGACATTTTTTCTGGTGGAGGAACACCAACAAATTTAATTTGAAATTATTCGTTTACAGTAGCGTACGATTTCGTAGCAAAATATTGTTCAAGAATGAAAACTCGTTCTATGGTAAAAGACATTTTGTTCGTAACATGACCGAAAATGGCACAAAAGTTTACACAGCTCAAGGAGAATCAACTCACACTACAGTTTCTATACTGGTTGAGTAGTGCTACCAACTTCGTGTCACAAAACAAAATTTCCCTTTCTTAGAAAAAAATTACCAGACATTAACAATTGGGTAACAGGACTAAAAAAATCACCCTGTACATTAATAACTTAATTAAAAGTAAAGATTAAAGATAATCTACAAACTGAAACACATCTCACAATCAATGAATACATTTATGAGGTAATTCATTTTTTATTATAATTGATGAAAAACAAATTCCATCACGTTATACTCTTATAACCTAACATCATACTTAAATTTAAAAAGAAACCAAGTAATAATGTTTTTGTGGGAGTTGTTATCAACAAAAATTACAATATATTTAGAGACAATTATTTTCGTTTTAAGATTTTCATTAATGTGGAAAAGGAAAATTAAAATAATTTTGCATAAGTGACAACAGAAAGTGATTCATACAAAACTCTTATTTTTTTTAATTCATTAGAAAGCTGTTCACTACAATTTCATTTATGTGATGAAAGATTGTGCCCATATCAGCTGTTTGCTGTTTATTGTTTATAACCTTACTGACAATTGTTATTGTTTCAGTACAGTTTCATCATTATTATTCAAGATATAACACTAGAGCAACATTGGTTCATTGTGAAATATTGTTGGATAACAAATTTGGTCATAGTGATGCATATGGACTTTAGATAGAATTTGTTATGCCAGACTGGAAATAATACTGACATGGTTTACAAGCTGAAAAAAACAGGTAATCTTCAGTGTGAAACCTGAAAACATCCTCTGTGTCTAAAATGCTGGAAGTTTGGGTAAGAATGTTGCAGTCACCCAGTAAAGTCATTAAGATGTTTCATAAGAGCAGGCTCTTCTAATCTATGTACCAAAGTGTTGCAAAGAGAGCTAAGTTAAATCTGTAGAAGATGATTGATGTTCTTGTACTGTTGAAACCTGACAAAGCTAAAAGGTGAACTACTGTTGTTTGTTCCACGTAAATGTTATCTCAAATCCTGATTTACTGTCACTGCCTGGTTTTCTTTCTATTTCTCTGGCTACAACAATTTGCAGAATACACACATATAGGTTGCACAATATTCACGTGCCAATAGATAAAAGTTTATGCAACCACTGAAAGTCTGAGTTTATTGTGTAGTATCAACAGAGAGAACAATGGGTCAAATTTTTTTTGAAGAAACTGTTAACACCACAAATTACTGCTGCAATTTCACAACATTTTTTGAATTGGATGAATTGAATTATATCGGTATTTTCAACAGGATAGAGCCACATGCCAATGATGTATGGCATGCGGCTCTCCTGTAGGAGATTCCAGCACATATTAAAATTTTCTTTGATAATTACATCATCTCCAGGAGCTTGTGGCCACTGAGATCACCTGATTTAACCCGACCACATTGGATCTGAAGGCAAAAGTGTACGCTTTAGACCAATTGTCCAAGTGTAGCCTTGGACATTTGAAACAGAACATTATATATGAAATGAACGGCACTCCATTGAATGAATGGTCAGGAGAACAAGGAACAACATATTCAACTTTGTCTTAGGTAGACTGAGAGCAGTTTCAGCACAACGTGCTGACGTAAGTTCCCAAAGATACGAGGGTAAATATAGTTTAAACGAGATTTTATTTTTTTTAAATTTATTTATTGAAAAATAAAAGTATAATTTATTTTTCTACATGGCTTTCTGCTTTGAAAATACATTTTTCCCAGTAAGATGGAAGGTTTTGTATCGCAGCATCATAGAATGAAGCTGGCTGCATCAGGAGTCAATTGCACACAAATCCCTCCACGCCCTCATCTTCAAATCGTTGGCCTCCTAGAGCTTCTTTAAGCAGCTCAAACTAATGAAAATCACAGGGCAATAGGTCCGGGCTGTAGGGAGGATGATCAAGTTGAATCCAGTGTATTTCTTCTAGTTTTGAGACCGTTAGAGCTGCAGTATGGGGCCTGATGTTGTCATGGAGGAGGATGGCCTCACAAATTGGTTTTGTCTTTTGCAGCGATATACAACCATCACCTCATTCAACAGCTCGCAGTAGTAAGCAGCATTGATTTTTTATCGCTCATGCAAAAAATCAATGAGCAAAATGCCTCGCCGATCAAAAAAACTGTTGAAAGAACTTTACCAGCTGATAGTCAAGTCTTTGCTTTCACTAGGGCTGCCCCCCTTTCCTCCACCCCACCTTACTATCTTGTTTCGACTGGGGAGTGTAGTGATGGACCCACGTTTTGTCACAGGTGACGATCCGACCCAAAAATGCGTCATCTTTTGCAAACCTTGCTGTAAGCCTCTGACAGACCTCTAAACATCTCAACTTCTGATCTGCAGTCGAAAGGCAAGGGACCCATCCGGCACACACTTTACAGAACTGGTGGTTGTTTGTGGTGGTCGTTTGTGATGATCATTTGACAGCTTCCATAACTTATTCAGCCCTATTCTACAATTACGAATACCCTCACCTATCGATCGTCTTCAAGAATGTCTTGAACCACATGAATGTTTTCATCTATAATGCTGATCCGAGGATGACGATTGTGTTCCTGATTTTCCATTCGTTCTCATCCTTCCTTGAACTCTTTATGCCATGCAAATACACAAGTCATTGACGGTTCCCAAACTGTGCAGTCAATTTCTGGAAAATTTCCGTCACTTGATCTCCTTCACGAGCAAGGAATTTTATAATTATGCGTTCCACAGTGGAGGGGTGCACCTGTTGCTCCAAAAACCAGAGTGTGGAATGGCCCGTTCTCCCCATTCCTAATGACCCCACTCATACTAGAAGCGCAGACCCAGTTATAATACCCTTGTATTATAACATTTCAAAACCATTACTGTACATTTACAGCACCATAATTGATAAAATAACAAAGGAAATCATTATTTTTACATGAAAGTGTTACAAATGACAACTTACAACTTAAATGTATCTAGTTCTTTTTGATGTAATTATTTATACATAAGTATATTTATACATAAAGCATTTTTATAGTTATATTTATATTTAAGTTTATGCATAAATGTCTGTATTTGGTTCTCTTCTTTGTAAAACAAGAGGAAAACATTTATTTAAAAATACTTATTTCTTACGTATTTAAAAATACTTTAAACATCAGCAGGCTGATGGCCAATTACAGAAGTAAATAAATTTTGTAGTATATGAAAAATCCAAGCCAGACTAGAATTCAAACCCAGAACTTCTCAATGAAAGGCAGAGACACTACCACTTTACCATGGAGTTCTTGAGTGTGTGTTAAAACAAAAATGTGTTATTAAAATAACAATAATGCATACATTATCTCAACAGGTAAATTTAAACACAAAGGGATGTATTCAAAATAAAAAATGTAGAGGAAGACAGAAATTGGAATTCACAAAAGAACAGAGAATAACATCAAACCAGTTTGAAATGATTAAGTGGGGAAAAAGTTATGAAAAATATGAAATTTCCTGACTGTAGGATAATTTTCTTTGTTGTTGAATACTACCTACAAAACTATAAATTTTTAGGCATAGTCATTTCATATACACATATAAGCAAACATAAAAGTACAAAAATTCATGTAGTAAAAGCCATACACAGAGTACAATTTACAAAAGGTGTGAAAATGTTCCAGAGGTATATATATTTTTCATAACAATTTTCATTCAATTAAACAACTAATAAGTCTTGTTAAAAATGAGGTCTAGTTTAATTCTGTTAAAGGAGTTATTCTGTTAAAGTAAAATAAATATATATAAGTATAAAATTTTCCTTTATAAGAAGGGCTGTAACAGCTGTAAAAATAATACTTTGTAATCATTTACTGAAAAAAGTATCAAAAATACATACAAATTTATACGCTCTTCAAGTCTAGAGTAATCTTCTTTGAGAGATTCTGAAGCAATCCTAATTTCAGTACAGTTATAACGTTCACTCTGGAACTCTCTTTCTGATTTCCTCAACTCTTCAATTGCTTTATCCTTTGATAACAAGTGATTATTTAAATTTTTCAGTTCAATATCATAATCACACACAGTTTTCTCTAAATTTGTTATATTTTTAAAACTAAGTGATAATGCCAATTTTAGTTGTTCTGAATCTTTTATAAGGGAAGAGTTTTTTTCATTTAGTTCAGAAATGACTCTCTGATTAGAGGTCTGTAATTTTTTTAAATCACAGACCTGTAGTTTTAAATTTTCAAATTCTGTTGTGGTGAATTGCTCCTGCTGTAACAAAAAAAAAGTCATTATATAAAGATGAAATTAACAAATACAAATTCATTAAAGAAACAATAAGTTTGTTTTTACACAAAAGACAAACTTTAAAAAATTACTTATGAAATAGAATTATACAAAACCATGACAATCTGAAAGTCTCCATGATATCTTGGGCAGGTTATTTTAGGAATTTCAAGTAGCTTCAACTCCTTGTTCACAACATGACATAGTAAATTTGTTAATATTACAAAAAGTTAAAATAGGTTTGATAAACATAGGTGTAGTTAACTATAGACTAGCAAACAATGGAAGGGCAAAACCCAGGAGAACCTGTATGTTAAAATTTAAATGGTGCAGTTAGTTAACAAACTTTTAAAAAAAACATTTGATCATTTGATCATCAAGTTTTTTTTATAACTATTGCAATAAATGTGCTTAGACACAATTGTCTAGTCACATAAACATAGGTGTAGTTAACTATAGACTAGCAAACAATGGAAGGGCAAAACCCAGGAGAACCTGTATGTTAAAATTTAAATGGTGCAGTTAGTTAACAAACTTTTAAAAAAAACATTTGATCATTTGATCATCAAGTTTTTTTTATAACTATTGCAATAAATGTGCTTAGACACAATTGTCTAGTCACAAATCAGTCACAATCTAGACAAATCATTCAAATGCAGTGTATGAAATTTTTTAAGGAAACAATTAAGATACAAGGGACATTCAGGTCAATCCAGGACTATTAATTTTTAATAAATATAGAACACACTTATGATAGTAAAAAATACTTTTCTTAATGTAATCCCCTGCATTTCTACATTTATCCCACCATTTCAATAGTGCCTGGATACTCAGTGTAGAAAAATTTTATGTTATGTCAAAACCAAGATAGGACTTGTCTAGCTTCATCTCATCATTGCTATTGAAATGCTGGCCTCCCAGGAACAATTCCATGAGCCCAAACAGGTGAAAATCACTGACAGTGAGGTCTGGACTGATGAGGGGTGTAGCAATAACTCCTAACCAAGATCTTGTAGCATGTATGTCTTGCAGTGGGCTGCATGCGATCGTGCAATATCCTGCAGAAACAGAATGCCTTTAGTGATTGCATCAGGCTGTTTTTTCTTGAGAACAATGCACACATATCTTTAACTTAACAGTAGTAGTACTCACTGTTAATATGACTCCACAGGATAGTAAATCAACGTGAATGATGCCATTTTTATCCCAAAAAACTGAACTTTGGTGGCTCTGAACCATCTCGACTGGAATAGTCATAGATGTTTTACTGTGACTAGAGTTTCATCACCACACTGTGCAAGGCCTCACGAATAAAACTCACCAGGTTTTATGCCTTCATTCAAGAGAAATTTCATTACAATGTGCTATTCCACATATCCATTCACTACAATGGACGTCATGTTCTTTATGACAGAGTGTTGTTGTTTAAGATGCTTCACACCAGCGCGCCATGCAGTAATAGGTGACACTTGTACCTTACATATACAGCTAACAGAATGCGCAAGTATTTCCATTGCACTCTAACAAAAGTCCCGGATTGACATGAACATCCCTCTTAGATTATGCAACAGTATCAACAATTGTTGGAAACCAGCCATATTCCTCTGACTAGGAAAACTTTCATTGATAAATAAAAGTTTCATTTAATCTACGGTAAACAAAGAACAGATGGAACAAAAAATGTTTGCCTATCAAAATTATGGCTAAATTACAAAGTCTCTGCATATTCTACTCCCTGTTCCAAACAAGGCAAACTACCATAATATCATGACAGACTTCCAGTATCCCTTGATCTGTTTTCACCCTAAATGAATATTCTTCTTAGATACTACAAGATTGTATGAACTTCTTTTCAAAAAACATATTAACATCTGGGAGCTTTTTTATTGAGCATTTAGACTATATCATTAACTTAAGCAAATCAAAAACTAATCTAAAATTTACTTATACTTCCAGTTTCACATCCATGTATGTATGGTGCTTCAGTGGGTTAAAACTTTGACAGTATCAATTACTACTAAACTGCAATAATCTATTATGTTCATTAATGTGTAGACACTACAGTACAACCAATTACAATAAACATTATATTATTAATGGAATATCATCTCATAAGGTCATCATAACATTGCTGCAAGTGCATTCAGCATGTACTGATTGAACAAAGGCCAAACCATCTGACTATTTATTTGTATTGTTATTGTTCATCCATGCAGTTAACATATTCTGTATATCTGATTGGCCCTTTCAATTTATAAAAAGCTGAAAATTTGATTCAATTTTTTTATAAATGCGGTGAATTTGATTAATCGCCTCCAATGTTGGAGAGTAACATATATAATTTGTATATTCAACTTTAGTCGAGGTTAGCCAACAAAGCGGCACAGGTCCTTCTAAAAGATTCTATAGGCACTCAAGAATAATAACCATTCCATGCCATAATACAAAGGAGAATAAGGGATTCCTGTTGTCTTTTCCACTGAGCCAAATGTACTAACATACCTAAATACAGCAAACCAACAAATTAAGTAATAAGAGTGATATGTTCTGCTCAAATCTTCTTGTAAATGACACTGCTTCTATCACTTCTCCAATGATGGGCTGTTTTAAAGAAGACCTGTTCTTTAATCCTAACAAGCATGTTGTGATTCACACTGAACTTATAATTTGGTTCACTTATCAAGATTCATTTCAATCGAGAGGAAAAAATCATGCAAGACAAGTACAGTGAAGTGATTTTTAATGATTTGAGGTCAGCCTAAAAACTCTTTAAATTTATACTTAAAATAGTTTATTTTTACACTTTCAAATAGTTTACTTTAACTTCTAATCGAGGAAAAAATTTGACCTGAGAATACACTTCTGCCTCCTTGTTGTATAACATGAAGACTCATTTACGTGATCTAAGAATTCCATTGAAGGAGTATTTCCCAGACAATAACTATGATTATTTCAAGGAGGCTGTCTTCATTTCATGAAAAATTTATAACTACATTTCCACTTTAGATTCATAACAAACTCATCAAAAAACTTTGATTAAACATTACAATTTATATCTGAAGTATAGACACATGTTTTGCTCCTGTGTCGAAGTGAATATGAAAATTTAATCTCATCTTGAAAAAAATCTCCTCTACAACAAACTCAGGAATGGGCTTTTCATCATTGGTAAAATGTCTTTAAAGCAATTTTTTTATACCCCCCTCTCCGCTGGGCCGGATCCACAATTAAGTATAACGCAGCCCAGGGGAGTGTCCAAACACTCAAACAGGCCTCTCATCTACCAGCAATGTTTCCGACTTGACAGTTCAGTCTGCCTCTAACCTGCAGAGTAAGGTAACCAGGCCCAACTATGTCGTTCTCAGGCCCCACCCCAAAAACCAGGATAGTGTATTTACAATTGCCTCTATAACAGGGACACCCAAGAAGGGGGAACCCCGCCAGGACTGTCTTTTTTTGCGCAGGAGTTGTGGAGTCCCTGAGCCTCATCACACTGCCCACCCACATAAGCACAGGCAGACGGCAGCTCCACAGTGGGTTGTCCATCACCCCCCTTGCTCCCCCGCTGACCACCACAGGTGGCAATTCAGTGCCCATTGCAGGTGGTGTTGAGATGCAAGATCTTCGCAAACTTCATTTTGCTATCCAACACTCAGGCATAGTGGCCCTCTGTGCCACACAGTGCACAATGCACTGTCTTCATGCATTGCTCCCACCTATGACCCAGTTTCCCACATGTAAAGCATAAACCAGTCCTACCTGGGCCCAACCAGTGTGACACGATGTGCTCCGTGCTCCACCCTCCAACACCAAAAATACCTAGCTCTTGGGTGTACACACGGCAGAGAACCCAGTCGATTTTAATCTGTTCATCTGTCAGCTTCTTCCTGCATGCTGGCTAGTTATGACTGTGGCCTTGAAAGCAATTTACTAATGTGGAACCACACATGATGAAACTTCTAAATGAAAAAAAATATTTTTTAACAATTGATTTTTAATTTTAAAATTTAACTCACCAATGTAAATAAATATGTTCTCATAAGAATGTCTAACAAGAATATTTTTAATATGTATTAATTTTTCCTCACATAAAAAACAATCATAATAAAAATTACACTAAAAACTACAAAATAAAATTTTATGCAAATCTTACCTATAGATATAGGCACTAAATTAAAAGACAACTATCAGCAACTTGGTAATCTTTAAATAGGTACCTAGTTCAAAAGAAAAATTTTGCAGCAGTTTTATTTTTTTGTATAACCTGACAAATTAATTTGGGGTTACTGATATAATAATGAAAAACAAATGACAAAACATACCGAATTTTCTTTGATGTCGGCCAACTGTTTTTCAAAGTATGTCTTTAACTCTTTTTCTCTTTCAACCATTTTACTGGCCAAATTTTTAAGTTCATTAGAAGCTTTTTCATAAGATAATTGTAATTTAGTTTTATCATTTTTCAACATTTCATTTTCATTTCTTAACCTGTTCACAAATATACAATTTTAAACAATTTAAAAAAAAGAAAACATAGTAAAACATAGTAGGTACATACTTCTGTAAGTGAAAAATACCAATGGTTTTAATTTTTTTTAAATTAACAGTAAAATATAAAAATTAAAAGATTACACTTTGTTTTACTTATTTAAAGAAAAATAAACGACTTACTGCAAAAAGCATCCTCCAAAATTGTTCAAATGTTCTAACATTCAATTTACACCAAAAATTGTTTAACAAAATAACATTTTTACCAAATTAACTATATTATGCAATGAATAAAAAAAATAATCAAAAAATAACAGACTACACTCAGTAAGGTCTACAATTTGGTTTCATACTCATTTTAAATTTCTCTTAATTAATCTACATCATTTTTCTTCTATCACAATCACCATCAGCAAACATAAGTAGTGAACAAAATTATATTAAAAGAAAAATAACAGAAAAACTGATAATTTTATATTCATTTACTACTCATATTATTACTTTTTAATCAGAATAATATATGCTATTTTCCAATTTTGCAATCTATTAAAATTGTAATGGTATGCATTATAATATGCTTTTTAAAAAGTTTTTCTTTAGTAATATTCAAGAAATTGCACCATTCATATTCTACATACACATTGTTAATTAATCATTTTAATAGTCTTGCCTGAATAATTTCTACCCGAATAATTACAACTATTGTATGCTACTCATGCTAAAACTCTATTAGGAACAACTTTACAATTAATATACACAAATTCTAAACAATTTTTTAAAGCGTTTGATACTGTACACCAACATAAAGGTAATTAGTTAATTAAACTAAGTTATACACATAATATCAGGAATTTTTATCATGCACATTAAAACCATAATAGGAGGTAATACAGTGACAAAACACATGAAAAATTTCACTACAGATTAACTTTCATAAATCTGTGGTATGGCAATTGAAGGGGCTGAGGGTTATGATAGTTGCTTAATCTTCGAATCTAACTTTCACTACATTAAAGCGTTGTAATTACTGTTTAAAATAATATAAATACATACACATTTCTAGTCTCTTCAAGTCTGCAGAAATCATTTCTAAGAGAATCTGCAGCTTCTTTAATTTCATTACAATTGCTATGAGCACATTGAAGGTCATTATATTCCTTCACCAATAAGTTTAGCTCCTCAATTGTTTTATCTTTTGATAACGATTCTGTGTTCAAATTTACTATTTCTTTTTTATTGTCAGATACAACTTTGTTTATTTCATCTAATTTGCAAATATTAAGAGTCAGCTCGTGCTTAACTTCTTCTAAATTTACCATAAGTATAGAATTTTTTTCATTGAGTTCAGAAACAGTTAACTGGTTACAAGAGTAAAGACTTTCAAGCTCATTTAGCTCTTTCTTCAAATTTTCAGTAGCCTGTTTCTCATGCTGAAAAAAATAATTGTTAGTTTTCAAGTCAACAAATTTTCATTAAACTATGAGTAGATGTGACATATACAACTGATATGTGATATTTTCCTAAACCATTAACTAAAGATAAAGATGAGAGCAAAGAAGTGGGATGTAGAAAGACTAAGATGATAAAATGTTAAAGTAATCATAACTACAGTATTGAAAATTATGAATAAAGTTTATTTGGTAGAACTTGGTAGGATAAGTTTTTAAAATAACGCCAATCTCAGCCTGTGACAGAGTGGTAACGTCTCTGCTTTTCATCCAGAGGTACTGGGATTGAATCACTGTCAGGCATAGCATTAGTCATATGCTACAAAATTCCATTTCCAAATTCCACGCTCAAGCACAAAGCTTGATATGTTATATATTTTTGGTGATTTTAACAAAAAAAATTTAACTTTAAAAGTGAAATTAGGACTATATTTCAACTTTCAAACTGATGATTTAATGTAAAAAAACAAAAAACCATAAAGTAAATAAATTAAATTAAAATCAATATGAATATTGAGGCAACGTCAGAAAGATGATCTAGAAAACCTGGAAAATTGTGAATAAATTAGAACTGACATCAATGAAGAAAATACAAAAAAAATAATAGTAATATAAAAGGCAATGAAAGTAAAAATTTTTATTAAAACACAAAATCAAACTGGAAAAGAGGTAGCGTAATATAGAAAAGAAAATTATAAAATTGTCTCCGAAAGTAATAACCAGTTTCCAAATTTGACTGCAAGAGCAACTGCACAACTTATAAAATGTCCACTACAGGCTACAGTATGGGAAAACCTATTTTTATTTTATGTTTTACTGTTTTTAAATGTTTCAAACAAAGGATTTGGCAGCTACAAAATATAGTTTGGTTTCCATTTTCTGAATATAAGAAACGTGAAACCGTAAAGATTTATTGACATAATGAAATTTTTTATGAAAATGCAGTGAGAAATGGAATTATTATACTATTCAATAAAGAACAAGAAAATACACATGATGAGGCACAAAGTGTGTGACCATTTATTGTTAATTTGGTGAAAACTGTTAACAGAAAAATGTATAAGAAGAGATGGTTTACGTTCCCACAACGTTCAAGAACTGTTCGCATGAAATTTATAGTAACTAATAAGTGAGAATTATCTTCATACTGGCTGCTCAAAGGTGTCATCTTCTAAAGAGGATATTCAGAAATTGGTTCCATGTTGAGAACTACCTAATGTTAATAGAAACCAATATTAAGCAGTCAATAATTACAGGGTGGCAGGAAGTTCCTTTATGCTGGTTATGAAATTATTAAGATAGGTGCAGCTTACCTTCTAAGGATCTAAAATGTTTGTGTGCCTCCATGTTCAGTTGCTCATCTGCAACAGCATATCAGGGGCATATCAGCATATCAGGGGTCTTGAAGCTGCTCATTTTTGACGAGCATTTTCAGACTTCAGAGTGCATTGTTAGATGTGGTGAGATCAGAACTTCTTGCTGGTCAAGGCAATGGAGCTTAATACCCATGTCCTGTCCGTTCAGAAAAAATTTCATTGAGACATCTACGGACATTCAAAGCAAATTGCTCTGGAGCATAGTCTTGCTGAAATGTAATGATGTCAGCAATCCCATTTGCCATTCATTTTGGAAGCAACCACTCATCGATTATTCTCAGATAACTGTGTTAACTGTGCCATCAAAAAGATAAGGACCAAGGTGAATGGTGTTCAATTTTCCTCAAAAAAGTGAGGATTGTCTTTTGCCCAGGGAAAAACATTTCAGTTACAAGAGCTTCAATAAATCACACACCCGTCTCAGAAAATGACATTCTTTTTTAGTTTGCTCAGAGAGAGCGTTTAAAAAAATAACTGACAGGCACAAACATATCGATCACTGAAGTGCATTTCTCTTTCTTATTGCTTAATTTTACTGGACTAACATGAACATCTGTTCCATAAAACTAGTTTACATGTTTTTAAGGTAACTTTGTTTAAAGTAGTATTTGGTAAACTAATACATATAATTCTGTTTTTATATTGGTTATCTATTATAATTTTGGAATTAGCAAAATAAAATTACACTGATTACAAATCAAAATTAAAACAATTATATAATGATTATGAAGACAAATAAATAGTCTAAAATTACTTTTGACGATGTATCATAAGGTTAGTAACCATCCAATCAGGGGAAAGGCGACAGAATGGGTTTAAATCCAAGTTAAAAGTATCCTACCCATGATATCATACAACCACTTCACTAGTATTTTTGTATTTTGTAGTATGAGAGTATTTTTGTCATACACATTTTTAAAAATGAATCAGTTTATACTTAACAGCAATAAGTAAAGCGAAGAGGGAAAGTGAGATGCTAAGTGAGAGTGAAATGAAGAAACACCTTCAACCAGTGACAAAGAGTGTGAAGAAGCATAAAATCGAAAATATGACAGCTATTTGTTTTTGGTTTTATGTTGACAAAGTCAATGATGAAATGTGTTCTGTAAGTTTTAGCATCAGAAAGCAAGCTAAAAGTAAGTTGAAATGTCATTTAGAAACCAGTAATTCCAGTAATTTAGAAGTAGTAAGTAAATCTTGTGGCTAAAAAAAGCTAAGAGTTAAATCAATAGAACGGTAGTTTTTATAAGCAGGCATCAATTAATACCGATGCTTTGCTAGAGTCTTACAATCTTACAAGGTAGCAATAGAAACACAAATTTAAGAAGTCTCATACAATCGCAAAAGAACTCTTTCTCCTGGGTACTATAAATATGATGAACATTATGATCAACGAGTCTGCTGGGAAAGTACTTTCAAATTTGCCTTTCTTCAATAATGCAATCAGCTGCAGAATACAGCTCATAGTGGAGGACACCTCAATCATTTAATTAAAAATTAAAAGGGAAGGGAGCTTAGCTTGCAGCTGGTGAGACCACAGATATAATAATAATAATAATAATAATGCTCACTTGATTTGTTATGTGTAGTTTAGAGATGACAAACTTCTGTAAAAGTATCACTACTACCCAAAGGTTAAGTCTTGTTTTACTTGATACTTGATCCTTGATACTTTTGTAATTGTAAAGTATCAAGAATCTAAGATCCTTGATACTTTACAAATTTATTTTTGGATACTTTTTGTATCCAAAAATAATTTGGAGTCAACTACATGCATCGGTATCTATACTGATTGTGTAGGTTATATGTTCAAATAGATATATTATATGTGAAGTAAATGTCCTGAAGCACTATTACCCCCTACATTATTTACACAGAAGCACTCTCATCAAAATATGTAAATTCAAATTGAACCAGATCTTAGAATATGAAGTGAATGAAGTAAACTTCATAAAAGCTAGCCCATTAAAGGCAAGGTTTTTCAAAAAACTACTGGAGGATATGGGATCCAAACATATGTATTTGTTGTACCTACAGCACCACTTCACACTGGCTTTCTTATGGTAATGTATTGTCTCATATGTTTGAACTCTGATAACAAAAGTATATTTTTCTTAAACAGGAAGAAAAAACAAGTATACCTCATATTTTGTAAATGAAGATTGTTTTGGTTAAGACTAGCATATTTATGTAACATTTAAAAAACTGAATGCCTTGAATCTCACCCTGCAGGGAAAGATTGAACATTTTAAAGCCAATTGAAAAGATTTTAGCTTTTATTACAAACACTAAAGCTATGAAGAAAATCACTGAAAACAGAGGAAAGGAATGATTCCACTTGTTGCAACAATTTTTGACCTCCAATAAGTAATTTTTCTCCAGGTATTACTTAAGAAGAAGAAATATTTTTAAAATTATAAAATATTTTTAAGTTATAAATCTATAAATGTCCATGGAGTCACAAGATCTACTCAATATCATTAGTGTATCTGAATTTACTGCTGTAGAAGAAAATAATCTGATCTGTCTTGTGACAATACATTAAAAAAAAAATTTAGCAGCATGGAATTAACTGAATTTTGAATATCAGTAAAAGATGAATGAATATTCACCACTCCTAATTGGTAAAGCTCAGAGAATTTTAATTCCTTTGGTAAATTCTAATTTCTGTGAAGATGGCTTTCAGCAGGTGCTGTAAAAAAATTTAAGCACTGGACAAAAATCACTGATGACAAGGAAATGAGGATAGTTGTGTACAGTTAATTCCATGATTTGAGAATATGTGCCACAATCAATCTATTAGGGCTTAACCCTAATTTTAGATGGACTAATCCATCTAATCTAGCTAAATTCGTTCAATTACAGTTTATTTGTAATCTAAAATGTGTTTTATCATTTTTATTTAATCTTTGTAAAAAATTATTGGCTATTTTGCAAAGTTGCTAGAATTTGATGCAGGCCACTTTGGTAAAATCTGGATTCAGCAAGAGCACAGAATCGAAAAAGCTTGGGAACCACTGAGCTATGATATAACAGCAAAAAATGTTGGCTTAACATTTTTTGGACCACATGAAAATGTGCTTCACAATACTTATTGAGGAGTTGAGTTAACTAATATTAAAGATTATAGTAATTTTATTTGAAAGGTGGAAACTAATTTAATGACAATCACAAATATAGAAGTCACTACAGATAATACTAGTCAGAAATAGCAACCACAACAATAAGAGATTAATGATTAATTACTATAAGATTTGAAATATACTGTTCATTACTTATATAAAAACAAAACGTTATTCATTCACAATGAAAAAACTACTGTTTATAAAACAGTCATCAAACATGCAACAAATAAATAAGTAAAGTAGAAAAGTACATACTTCATAATTTTTCTGAATATTTTCTGATTCCATAAGCAGAGTTTCAAGGTGTTGTAATTGTTTTCTCAAAGCTTCATTATCGTTAGAAGCTTGCTTTAATAGCACTTCTTTTTCCTCAAGACGTAAC